>NC_088711.1:36719620-37032120 GCF_963576615.1 Watersipora subatra | reverse complement strand
GTGCCTGTGTTCAAACCTAGTTTTAACATAAGTTTTTCATAGATATAAAAGTGGTTGCTAAGTAGGACTAAAGTAAACAGACTATAATAATTGTTAGAAATATAATAATATTTAGCTGTTTCCTTTACATTCAGAACTTAAAATATCTTACAGCAATACTTTTATTTTTATTAAACTAGTAACTAGAGAGAGTGTGTCAGGTATAAATATGAGGTCTCATCTGTGTTTAGAGTAACTGTACTCATGGCAGCACATGTCGCTGCTGTCACTGTGTCCTAATTACCTCTTGTTTAGCATGAATAAAAGTAAAACAAGGTAAATACAAAATGCTAAGAATTTATGAAAATGGCCTATTTCTGTGGTTTATTCCTTTCTCCATGTCTCTTTTAATCAATAAGTGTATTTTCAGATTCCTGTGTCTAACCGTCAGGGGTGAGCATGAAACATTATCTAAAAGTATCTGTAGTTGTATCATTTATGTCTACATAGACACATAAACGTGTAATGTCTGCCATCCTTTAACATACTCTGAAGCTATTATGTCTATTGACATGCTGAGGTCAAGAGGTCGTCTGTAGTGCATACGGAGCTGCCCTAGTATTAGTATGTTAAATTACAGACTAAAGTATTATTATTATTATATTTCTATAGTCTCAGCTCTCTCACTGCTCTGGAGGCTTTGAATATTGCCGTCAGTGACTTCAGTACAGGACTACCTCCAGTGATTACCAATTTAGGAACGCTGAAGAGTCTCATACTCAGCAGCTGTCAGCTGAGAGACCTCCCACAGAGGTAGTGTGTAATATACAGTGTACCGTGTACATACTGAGTCTGTATCTACTGTTTAGCTTGACTGTAGGTTGAAGAAGTTTAACTGATTATATTTGTGATTAATTAAATTAGTAAGACTGACATATTGACAGCATATTGACTAGAGTCTCCCTAATCATTTACTAATTATACAAGTATTTGATACTTCTACTAGTTGTATTAGTCTAGTGAATTAGTGAATATCATAGCCAAGTGCGGAATCATTAACTAAATTATCCAATCTTGTGATGTCACAGGCCATGAGTAATAATTATATAAATGCCATCATCCTATGTGACTGACTAGCTAAAAGTCACATGATCTATTATCAGTGTTTAATTTTTACTGCTTTCTGATTGGCTGATTACTGGACAACTTCCATTTATCTGATGACAGCATAGCTGCCCAGCTACCATTTTTATGTGCCCAACACACTCCAGAGGTGTTCCGAAAAATCTCAGAAACGTTTGATTGTAACGTTGTCACAAGATTATTTGTAGACACCGTTTTAAGGCTCCAGCAACGGTGTGGGAAGTACGTTGCTGGAAAGTTCAGCGAATGATCACGCACAACAATTCCACAATATTGGGAGAATGTTAAATAATATTTTACAAATATTCTTTTTAAAACCATAGAATATTTTCACCATTTTCTACTCCTAGTGACTATTCTACGGAGAGAAAACTAACACTGTTTATGTAGGATAAGGTTCTTTATTAGGCCCTTTTTCTTCCTGCATGCAGCCGTTATATTTAATGTTTGTGTTATAACCTATCATTATTCTATCTCCACTGGTTCTCAGATCTCTTCTGCTCAGCAATATGTATGTCTGTTCTTCTTTTTTTGTTCTAGCCAACTTGGTGGTCCCTCTACCTAGGGTATGGTTATCATATATGGAGTTATCTTCTCTTCTGAGTCACTCCATTAATCTACTTCAGTGTAAATGTGTGTTTACACTAGCATGCATGTAGCATTAGTATTCTGTGATTAGATGTCTAGTGATAGGTGCTCCACTGCCTAGTGTAGGTGTTCTGTACTGTAGATGATCACTTCACACAAACATTAGCATTATCATGTTTAATTTGTTGTTGTAAATTAGCCAATATCCTATAGAGTTGGTACTCAGTCCAGTTCTGCTTCCACTGCAGTTGCCATGATAGTAAAGTCTCACCAGAGGCAGCTGTGAGCAAAATTTATATGTCTTTCTGTCCGCCAGTGGCTCGTACTTTATAATACTTGAATTCATCAGAAGCAGATGTTTATGGTTCGAGATATTCTCCTTTTAAAACAACTTCTGTATAAAATAGTGTTATATATTCTGATGGACCTCCCTAACTATGGTATATGTGGTCTGTAGATGCCAACAATTGTTCAACAAACTGTGTGAATTACAGTGACTTCATTACAAACACTAGTAAGCTCTGTAAGAAGCATTGAGACCAACTCTGTAGTAGGGAAGAGTTGCTAGTTTCTATCCTCTGTACTTTCTTATTCACCATCTTACTGCTCCATTACCTTTTCTTGTAATTCAGTAAGGCTCACACAGCCATCACCCTGGGAGGTACTTTTGAATTCTTTATAAAGTTTAGATTACTAAACAGAATTTCACATAAATACATGTACTGTAAGTGCTCCTGGAAAGACTCAACAGCTTTATGGTAACTTTTCAAAAACTGCTGATATTTCTTATGTACTGCTACATTGGATCAGAATGTTGAAGTATTTGTTATTTCCAGCTCATGCAGTCTTGCTCTGTCAACTAAGAAATCATAGCATTCTAATTCCCTTTTAGGTACTTTTATGGTTCTTATGGACTCTAGGAGTTTTCTTTTATCATTTGTTGTCTGTAGCTCTCATAACTGTGATAAGGTCAATCTTGATATTTATTTCCTTCCAGGTGTCAAACCGTTGTGTAAACTCATTTTCTTTTTCAGCTATAAACTTTTCAGTGTTTTTGCACACTTGTTGTACCATATTTAGATGTTCCACTTTTTCCTCGATAAACCTTCTTATTGCTGCAAAGTGATTTTTGGATTCAGTTGTTTTGATAAAATACACTGAGCCTAGTAACAAATCCCTTCACTGTTTGTCACATTTGTGTACCATTTTTTATCTTTTTTGTAACTTTAAATTTAATTTGTTTATATATCACATTATGTTCACTAGAAACATCAAATCTATCTGAAAGATCTTTTCATGAAAACAAAACCAAATGAGTCCTAACTTTATCATTATTAGTGTCCTCTAAGATTGTACCAGTTCCTTCTGATCTTTCCTCACCCTCTCCAATGCTCACCCTTTAGACGGCCATCCTGCATCTGAATATCAATTAATGTTGATGGTGTATAAAAGTCAATTTCTGTATGTGAACAAGATATAAAAACATAAAACCAGTACAAACTCAGATAGCTTAAGCAAAAGGTTAGGAGTTTCTATGTAACTACCACATACCTCATATTGTTATGAGTCAGCAAGTCACCGTGTTCTGCATCATTTCCTTGCAGAAAATTCATCACCTGTCGATACATCAAAGTAGATTGAGGTCTTAAATAGTTGATCAATTTGACAAGCTTTGCCATCAGTTCAGAGTAATCGTTCAGCACTGATTCCTTTGTTTTATACCTTTGCCTACAGCATATGAGACAAGTCGTTATACTATTTGCTTCTTGAAGAAGGAGTTGTCTACTCCATTCCCAGTAGATATTATGCATCCTCTTTTTAGTTGTAGCAAAATTTAGGCTACCAGCTTGCAACTTATTTTTCTTCCTAAGCTCCCATTTCGAAGGAATTTCCTTTACCATTTGATCAAATGATAGGTTAGCAGAATTCGGTTGATAGATCAAACTTTCTACTAATAATAACCATTAAGCACTGATTCATTTGTTTTATACCATCGCCTAACATCTCATAACAACAAAGAGAAGTTGTTTATGAGAAGATCATAACAACAATTTGTATGTAAGTATGTTTTCAGATGACGCATCATCAAAAGTACTCAATGCAATTTATTGGTTAATTTGTAACATGGCTTTGAAATGATACGTTTTCATCAATTGTTATTCCTAAAACCTGTTGATGACCTTTTACAAAAATTGGTATTTTGTTAATGAAAACTTGACCAAGTGAATCAAGAGAATGTTTCTGAAGGTTTTTAAAATTTACAAGTAATGTTTTGGGCTGTTGAGAGTAAGGTCGTTTGCCAAACGCCATTTTTCATTTTCCTCTAATTCAGTTTGTAAAAGAGAAAAATCACTAGTAAACACAGTAGTATCGTCAGCAAAAAGTATGCAATTTTGTGATAGAGTACGCTTTACTAGATAATCTATACATCAATCAGTGTTTGTGTGTCGTCTGTGATTCTGTGATTTGGTCTTTCCAGCTATTGCTATTAAAATCTTGGAATGAAAAGCTTGCATAGTGCTGGATTTGAACTTGCAAAGATCACAATGCAAAGTTTCTAAACCAAATCTAACCACAAAACTACTCAGGAATTACAAAAAACATCCCTCTTGTATACCGTATACCCTTTTCTCGATTGCATGCGGTAAATGGCATATTAATTGATACATTGCGCCCACAGGTTACGATGCCTGTTTAAAACTATTTTTTGCCTAGCTCTATGAAGCACGATGCTTTTTCATCCTCGGCATACAATATCACAATAAGTTTCTTTCAAAATTAAAAATTTGGCGACTGTTGTACTTATTATATCTGTTATTAAGAGATAAACCTTGCTCGCCATCTCAGTTCAGCATTATCCGTTATGGTAAATACGGATTCGCAACCAGATAAGTGGTGAAATTTTAGTTCAAAGTTTGAAGTTTACTAAAATACATACTAAAATGTCCTTCAAGTATGTGTTTCGTAAGCTAAATTCATTTAAGTTAGATTCAGCGTTTATGTTACACAAGTTGTCTGTCTCGAAGGTAAAAACTCTTCACGGTACGTATTTCCCGTAGTACATTGTAATGTTACATTTTTTCGCAGATCATAACCACAAAATGCACTAAAGTTATTGTATTTAACTATAGTTACTAAGTTTAACATATTGTTTTGTTTCTATTTTTCGATTATGATGATTTTGATGATTTTTACCAGGGGTTTGCATTAGATAATTACTATGGGTTTTTATACCTCTCTATACAATATTTTCGCATTATGATGCCAACACTGAAACAATCTAAAATCATATAAATAATATGATACCAAATAAATTTTCATTGTAATCGTAGCCAAACAGACTATATTTAACCATTACTTACTAATTATTTCACATTTAAAATTAAACATCTTTACAGTTTCATTTTTTTCTTAATTTATTTCACTAAAACACTTCTTTCATGATATGAAACTTCAAAGGTTACAGTTGTTTGAAAAAGTTTGAAAACCTTTACAGTTGTTTTATTTTTTATCTTAATTTATTTGACCTGCACAAAAACACTTTTCTCATGATATGAAGTTTGAAAGTTAGAATGGTAAATGTTGTATATTAAATAAAAATAAATTTGCTGTTCAAAGGCTTTTTTATTACCCGGGCAATGCCGGGTATTCTCTTAGTTAATAAATATAATGAATAACAGTGGGCCCATGATAGAACCTTGTGGACCACCAATTATTACATGTTTTAGGGATGAAGATGTGTTATTATTCTTCATAATTTGTGATTGATTAAATAGCTTGTGATTAAAGTGCAAGCATCATTAGGAAGTTGTAGAATTTAAGTTTGTTAATTAGAATGGTGTGGTCAACCGTATCAAAATCTTTTAAAAAACCTAAAACACCCATTTGTAATTGTGCCACTATCGAAATTAACATATAGTTTTTCAAGCATTTCACTATTAGCTCCTGTGGTGTTGCGCTTTTTATAAAATACATACTGGTTATCAACCAACATGTTTAAGTCTTCCATATATGTACGTATTTACTTGTTCAACTGATTTATCACTTTTATTACATCATCCTTTAAGACCTGCTCAAATTTAAATTTAATGTTAGATATTGGTAGTTGTAAAAAGGATTGATAAGGTACATCAGATTTAAGAAGTTTTGCTGCAAGATCTACTCTAATATTTATAAAATGGTTGTTAATACATTGAGAAATCTTTAAAGGATCTGTAATTTTGGTGTTCTCTACATCTATGGTTGTAGGGCCCAGATTGGAACTTGTAAAATCTTGTTTCAGAATTTTATTTATAAGTTTCCATTTTTCATTTACATTTTTCATGCTCAACACAATAGAATTTTGATTTTGCTTGCAAAATTTTCATGGTAACAATTTATAAATTTATGATATTTAGATACAAACTGTATTTAAAAGCTCATGTTTACAGTGCCTGTGTAGTTTACTTCTATTTGAAATTAGTTACCTATTATTCACAATTCCAGAAGATATACTGTAGTTTTATATGGCGGGCAGGTGCTTGATTGTACAGGTGCCTGATGGTACGGGTATATGATGGTACAGATAAATGGTGGTACAGGTATATGTTGGTACAGGCACATTATTATATAGGTATATGATTTATGAATTATTCTACCTCAACTTTTGTTAGAGATTCACTGATTACAAGCAAAGATTGTGTGACGGCTTCCCTCTCCTTGCTGCTGTCTTCTCTTCAGGTTTTTCAACTGTATCTGTTGTTATATTTTTGAGTAAAATCAAAAACCTTCCTACTACACACTTTTATATCTAACATTGGATATGCAATTATTTATGTCTACACGCAGCCATAAACTCATTATATCTGTCTTCCTTAGGCATGCTCTGGGACTATATGTTTATTGACGTGTTGGGGTCACAGGGCCAGCTGTCGTAGTAAGTCGTGGTAAAATATATTAAATTACACACTAATGTATTATTATTATGTTTTTATAGTCTCAAGTCTCTCAAAAGACTGAAGGAGTTAACCCTTGAGTACAACAACTTCAGGGCTGGACTACCTCCAGTGATTGCTGCATTAGGAACACTGGAGAGTCTCTCACTCATGAGCTGCCAGCTGAGAGACCTCCCACAGAGGTACTGTACAAATATTGGATACCTCTATTAGTCAGGTGGATGAGCTGTTATACAAATATATACAGATTATACACTGGATGTGTAGGACCTGTGTATGAGTCATGGTCCTTTTATGATGTTGTCTATGGTTGTTATCATCCTGTACATGATTATTCTTTTCATTACCAAAGTTGGGTTGCAAAATATCTCTAAAATTTTAAAAAGATTCACTTGGTTAAATTGTTTAAAACTGTTGTAAATATTTTAAAGTTCTAGGCAACTTTTGTTGGTTGATTTGGAGCTCTTATATAGGGAATTTAACACACACGATATGAATATGCTATTGTTTCAGTTTTAATGCGCTATTTTATATTTATAAAAAATTTAACAAGTAATTAGTCTTCAGTTAATTATTTTCACATCCAGGAGATTTTGAGATTATAATCGTAGTCATTTGGTCATCTGCTGCAGATAACTGGATTTTTCTCTCTTGCTGACTTTATTTAAAACAGCCAAGTTTATAAGTTGAACTTATTAATAGACTCCCTGATGTATTGTGTGTGTAATTATCTTATTTATACCATGATAGGTATATTATGAAGATGTTTATAAAATATGAGTAAAGTGATTCCTTCCCTTCTGTGATGGTGTCTTGTATTATGATTTGTAAAACAAAGAGTTAAAATACTAAACTTGTGACTAAAGCTACATGTAGACTATCTGATAGTGGGTTTTTAGACATGCAGTTCAGGACTTAGTTAGGTTGCTATACATCGAATACTTCTAACTATACTGTGAACTCCGGCTAATAAAATATGTTTTATATCAAAACTTGCAAGTAAACATTTTAACATTATTTTAAATGAGAATATCAGTAGTTGTTAGTAATAGCAGAGATCTGAATATCTTTCTTCTACCTTGCACAGTAATATTTTAATAATTAAACTCAAGCAATTTGAGATTCAACTGATTATTTGGAAAGTTTCTCATCAGCTGTAATCTAAAATTACTCTGAATGATTGGTTGATCTAGTTTCAGAGTAAAATTAACCTGATTAACTGCTAGTGATACAGCTTTAGACACTAGTTCATGTTTAAATACTGTCTCTACAGCAAAACTTACTACTTCTAGTGATTGGACGGTTTTCCTTCAAAGGGTAGACAACTCTGGTGGTTGATTAATTACATGTCGGCTTGGTGCTATACATGTAGATAAAGTACTTGACTTGACAGCTAACAGGGTATATGGTGGTACGGCTACATTACTATAATTATGGTACATGATTTGCGAGTTATGTCTTCTCTTCAGGCTTTTCAGCTGCATCTGTTCTATTTCTGGGTAAAATCAAAAGCCCTCCTGCTACACATTTTTATTTCTATCATTGAATATGCAATTACAGTCGTACTTCGACTTACGAGCTTAATGCATTCTGGGACTGAGCTCATATGTTAATTTACTTGCATGCTAGTGCAATTTATTTATATATAGAATAATTAAATATATATTGATTGGTTTCCATACTCTAAAAAACAAAACACTTAAAACAAGATATTGTAACAGAAAGAACATGATGCTAATTGTCCTAACTTACCACACGCTTTCAAAAAGCAACAAATGCAAAATAATGCAAAGAAATGTGATTAATTAAAATGTAAATTAACTAGAAATTCCCCTGTCGTACAGCCCACGACCAAAGTTATAATGGAAAAAAGAAAGGGTACTGATGGTTGTTGAAAAAGTAGTTGTCAGCAGGAATTGACAGAGTATAGTGTAAATGAGAGTTGTTCGAGATGATATAAAATAAATTTGAGGGAGCATCATCATCTGGAAACAAAGGGGCTGCCAAGTCCATGTCATTTACATCGCCTACAACATCTACTAAAGAATTCTCTGAATCAGATGAGTTGTTGTTATTAATTTGAGTAGCATGTTGTTGAACATTAGCATTTGATGTTGATGGTTGCTGTGAGGACCTTCTATTTCTCCTCCTGTTGAGCTGTAATAATTGAGAGACACGTGGACGGCCACTGCATCGGCGACGACGTGGTATTCTGAGAAGTTGTATGTCCATGGTAGTTGTCAAGTTGTTTTGAAACTAAATTCAAAAAGTCAATTATGCAAAACAAAATGTTGTATAAAAATCAGACCTAATCTACTACTGTCTCAAACCTATGTTTTACAATAATAAAATAAATAATAATTAAAGCTGTAGGCTTAACCTACTGTACTGTATGTAATTTAACAACATCAATAATGAAATATGTTTATTATATCTCTGAAATGCAATATTAAAAGTAAAATGGCAAGCTGCTGTGTAATATACACAGTTTGAAAGTTGGTTGTGTTGAATGTAGAATGGTTTTGATAGCGATCTGTAACAGAAAGCGAGCATCAGAATTCACGCTTCTGGAAGTTTTCTGCAAACTGAACTTAAAGGGGCGTTGTAGTTCGGCCCTAGCTTGTAACTAGGATGTAAAGAATTTTGGCTAATGTTCTAAATAATTTAATGAAACCTTCGGTAATTGGACAAATAAAACATAGGCTGATAGGCTGTGTACCACAATTTCGTACCTGTAAATCGATCTACGCCTCAAACGGTCTATGTTTATTACAGAAACCTTTGGACAAATAAATTCGAATGATTATTCTTATAATTAAATCTTATAATAATTTTATAAGATCGAATAACTATTCTTATAATTAAATATTTTTGCAAGATATTAAAAACGGAAAGATATTAGAAACCTTCGGCAATTGGACAATGCCATAGACTGGTGAAATGTGGACGTTTTTCTCGTGAAATGCGCACGACTTAATGGTTCTACTCTCGGTCGCACGGTTTTATCGATGTTTCGTTGGGCAGTCTTAATTTTGAATAAAATAGGCTTATCAGGATTTAATAGCAATTTTAGGCCAAATTAATTTGTCTAGTTATGTATTATCCGATCAGATGGGTAACATTTAGGATATTGTCTACAAATTTCAAAAACTTGGTAACATATTTAAATAGGTTTTGTATGTGTTGTGTATGGGTTTTGTTTTGTAAATGTGTTTTGTATCATTATTATACTTAAACGATTCCATTGAAAAATGGTTAAATTTGTTGATGAGATTTCGGTACAAGGGTTTGCGACCGTGTTGATGAATAAGTTTCGTGGGTTGTGTGCACATATGCATTTATCATAAAGCTCCCAAACACTCCCTTCGCTCGTGTTTGGTCATGGGATTACAGACTAAAGTATTATGAATATATTTCTATAGTCTCAAGTCTCTCAAGGAACTGAAGGAGTTATACCTTAATGACAACAACTTCAGTACAGGACTACCTCCAGTGATTGGGGAATTAGGAACACTGGAGAGTCTTTCACTCGAGAGGTGTCAGCTGAGAGACCTCCCACAGAGGTACTGTACAAATATTGGATAGCTCTATTAGTCTGGTAGATAAGCTATTATACAGATATATACAGATTATACATTGGTAGTGTAGGACATGTGTATGAATCATGACCCTTTTATTATGTTGTCTATAGTTGTTATCATCCTGTATGTGATAATTTTTTCATTACCAAAGTTGGGTTACAAAATATGTCTCAAATTTTTAAAAAGACTCATTTGATTAAATTGTTTAAAAGAGTTTAAATATTTGTTTGTTCGGAGCTCTTAGGGAATTTTACACACATGATATGAATAATGTATGTGAATTGTTAGAAGAGAATTCTGCTAGCATGTAAAATATAGAATCTCAAACCTTGTCTATCTTTGGAGCTTTTAAGGATTTTCATTTGGATGATATGTTTAATGTATGGATATTTCATTGGTTAACTATAAATATTGCTGACAAACATCAGCATGTAGACTCATCGTATATCTATACCAGTAACTATCAGCCTTTTTTGAGCCGCAGCACATTTTTCACATTTACAAAATCTCGAGTCACACTGCGAAGCAAAATGACACGGAATGACACTCTAACTCTGTAATACATATAGTTAAGTTTTTAATGTCTTTTTACACTCCCTTAGTGGAAAACATGGACCTGAATAAATACATGGATATCCTTGCAGGAATGATAGAAAGACAGACCCCAAGCCCTTGCTCAACAGTTCTCAATCTCTCTGTTTTTAGTTTTTATTACTGTAAAGCTTGGGAAGATCAACTCAAACAGATATGTGGATGTAAACAGTAGCAATGTCTAAATGGCTTTGTTGGCCGGAATGGGGAAACTCTTGCAACCAATAACCAAAAACTATCAAAAAGAAAATCAGCAAATTTTAGCTTTAAACACTTGCACAAAATTTTTGTTAACTTTATTAGAAAGTATAGGTATAATTTTATTATTTGCGATTGTTTTTGATGTTTGAGGTGATCCGACTGCTGAGATGTTTCAAGATTAAAATAGACAAAACTTTATCGCAGTTAAATGCTCAGAAGAAAATTATGTGCCCAGACTTGCCCAAAATGGTGTACATAGCCGCGAGGCTGGCTGTCTCGGGCTCGTATTTACAATGGCTATTACTATCAAAGTTGAGTACTGTGCAGCTCTATTGGCATACCGTATATTTAATTTGTATTTGCTCATGATTTTTCGAATAAATTTTTTAATTCAGCTACATATGTATTGCTATAGGTGTCTCAAATGTCTTAAATAAGGTAATTAAAGTTTGTTCCATTAGTTTCCTCTAAATGCTGTGTATATGTAGATACTCATACTCTATGAGTATCAGACTAAGATTCTGTCAGTTACAATATAACTACTAACTTCCGATATTTCATCTCGGAACCTGCTGCTCAGCAGACCAGCAAAAGTGCTTTGGGTCATTAACTAGGATGGGTGACAGTTACACGATTATAAGCTGTCTGCAAACACTGTTTTAGTAAAGGCAAGCTTACCTTTATTAAATTACCAGGTAAGTTACTCAAATTCGTTGGGTGATTATTTTATTACTCGTGCAATGCCAGGCATTTGGTTAGTTACTAGATAAAAACTAACCAGCCGCATCTTCGAAAAGAATATGTTCGAATATGAGGTGAGACCGACTGCATCCTTAAAAAAGTTGTGTAGGCAGGGTTATCTAGCCATTATTAGTATCAATTTGCAGAACATATTTTACTGATCATTTTTTATGAGTTGAAAAGTACAAAACGAATGGTTTTTTGAGTTGATCAAAATACCTTACAGGATAAATATATTTACGGAGTTAAGTTTCGTGCAAAATGCCTTTTTCATGCATATTCGCGGATGAACATAATCACTCTCTATTAAGGGTTAACTCTATTGCGGCTAGCAATAGAGTTAACTAAATCTATTCTTAGAGTTAGGAAACTAAATCTACTGATTATTAGTTTATATTCTAACATGTATCTATTCAATTCGGGAGTTAGATATATTGAGAATAAAATATTTTAAAATGAACACATGTTTAACAAAAGCATAAATAGGTCAAACCAATGATTTGAGGCTTTGATTTTGGAATTCCAAAGTGAGCATTGATCAATGCATTTTGATTAACTTTCTACAAATGGGTTGGCATGAATTCTAATAATTAATCTAATTCACCAGCTAAAACAACCAGAGAAAATCTAAACTAGTTACATGGTTTATAGCTACAGCTTGCAGCTAGTTAAAGTTGAAATCAAGTCTTTAGACCGCAAGTAGAGGCTGCAAAATATTTGATTAATAGTTTCTCCATAAAATCGTACACATCATTTGACACTAAAAACAATTATTATTATCATTGACCTCGAATCTCTAGACTTCTTGTTACTACATCCCTCTTACCTGTTCATGGTGAGTTATTATAGCTAGGATAAATGAGAAATATAAAGTTTGTTAAAACTAGAGATGTCTAGTAGTAAATTACGAGTCGACTTACTACAATCAATTGTGCAATATTTCTTGTTAGTATAAGTATTCATGAGTAGTAAAGTTATTCCTTTTACTTTAGTTTGGTAGATACATGTAGGAGAGACTCAAACACAATAATAGATATACCTGCATTCTTATATCTTTCTCAGCAGCATAACGCATGTCAGCTCTAACCGTAGGCTGTCTACCCCAATCTTTCACCACCTGATGATTAAAACAGTCTGAGGCATTTTCGCTGGAACTAGAGGCCGGGTTGTAATTCTGTTGTTATTCAATAGATCGGGCTGGTTCAATGATTGAAGGAGATTTGAATTGAAGCAAATCGTCATTCAGTAAATCAGGGAATTTTCCCATAATCTACGACGGTTTCATAGTGTTGCTAATTTCGCTCCTCAAGTTTTGCCCTGATAATTTACTGAAACACACACCACCTCATCCTGAAAGACGATCTTCGCTTACGCTAACACGGAACTTATCCAAGTCTAACTGTGGATAGTGAATTCTCTAACAACGAAAATCTTTGATATTACAGACAACTAGCTTGTTAGCCATAACAATTATTACGACCTAAATGAAAAATTTATGCTGATGATTGGCTAAAGAAGAGACCGTATATTCATTGCTTATGGATTCTTTTCCATACGACGCTTTATATGTCACGAATTCACCACCCACTAAGGATTAAAACTAAGCGTTTAATCGAGTTTTGGCAATTTTGATCTTGCAATTTACTGGCAGTCAGAGCACTTCAAACATCAACAACACTCGCAAATGATAGGATAATACTGATACTTTCCAATAAAATTTGCTAAAAATTTTGTGCAAATTCAGCTTTAAATTACTATGTTGTTTCAGTTTAATGAGCTTCTTCTTCAAAGTCATGTCCAACAACAGATGCTGAGCTGTATGGGTCCTTGACACTGTTCAGTTTAATGAGCTGCTCCTTCAAATTCATGTCCAGCAACATATGCTGAGCTGTATGAGTCCTTGACACTGTTCAGTTTAATGAGCTGCTCCTTCAAATTCATGTCCAGCAACATATGCTGAGCTGTATGGGTCCTTGACTCTGTTCAGTTTAATGAGCTGCTCCTTCAAATTCATGTCCAGCAACATATGCTGAGCTGTATGGGTCCCTGACTCTGTTCAGTTTAATGAGCTGCTCCTTCAAAGTCATGTCTAGCAACAGATGCTGAGCTGTATGGGTCCCTGACCCTGTTCAGTTTAATGAGCTGCTCCTTCAAAGTCATGTCCAGCAACAGATGCTGAGCTGTATGGGTCCCTGACACTGTTCAGTATTTATATTTTTTTCTCAAAAACTCCTCCATCACAAGTAACCATAACAAAAAGACATAAGAATGCTGCGATTCCATTTCTGAAAGGGACAGATTCACCTTATACATGTAGTTTATATATGAACAAACTGAATGATAGCTGCTGCTGTTATTTACATAGTTTATTATTAAAATTAGAGTTGAGAGGATTATTATAAAAGTATTTTCTTTATTATCATTTCATTTCATAACCCTTCATAATTCATAGTCTGATAGTCTGTTTCTTGAGATGCAGTTGAAGACTTAGTAAGGTTGCCATGCACTGAATACTTTTAATTATGCTGTGAACTCCAGCTAATAAAATAAGTTTTATATCAAAACTTGTAAGTAAACATTTTTAACATTGTTTAAACTTAGGATATCAATTAGCGGTACGTAATAGCAGATATCCGTTGATCATTGTTTGATACTCTCAGTATAACAGCAAGAATTGCTGGAAAATAACACGTTTGTTTTTTATGGTTTGAAGTTAAATATATCTTATTATAAAACCTGCTCTCCAGTGTTCTCTTAAGTCAATCATTTGATATTTAATATATTATGGTTTCATATTAAATACCTTTTTACATTAACTATTTGTTTCATATTAAATATCTTTTGCAGTTACATTACGTGCACGCCGAGGATTGCCTAAGTCGTGTGTAAAACTACCAACCATATTTTATCTTAAGTTAAATTTATTCGGAAGTTATAATATTATTAGTTTAACTAACATAACCAGTTTACAGCATTATAATCGATGGTGTCTACCTTGACTCTAACAACGATATGTCTCTGATATCTTCTGTTGCAGACTGGACTGTGAGACCCAGCTGAAGTACTTGAATCTATCACACAGCAAGCTGGTGGAACTACCCTCCGTCGTCTACCGCATGATTAATCTGAAGGAGTTACATTTCTCCAGCAATTGGAAGTTATTAAGAATAAGTAGTGAAATCTCGGAGTTGCAGCAACTCACAGTGCTAAAATGTAATGGTTGTTACTCTCTCCAATCTCCGCCGTACGAAGTATGCATACAAGGTATCGCTGCAGTAAATAAATACTTTGCTGATCTGTTGGAAGGAAAAGGAGTAGAGCAGCTCAAAGTACCAGTCGCAGTTGTCGGTATGACTGGTGCAGGGAAAAGTAGTCTCATTAGAAGCCTCCAGTCCGGTAAAAGGGAACTTACCTACAGAGAGAACAATTCACCATTTGATGAAACAACCAAAGTGTTCCAAATGGAAAACTTGAACGACTCCCCTCTCAAGTTTATAGACTATGGTGGCCATGATATCTATCAGATGGCCTACCAGCTAGTCATACAGGAACGATGCATTCCACTCCTTGTAGTTAACATGGAAGAGTTTAACTCATATCTATCTGGAGGGACTAGAGAAAGTACAAGAAGACTCTGTATAGACTGGCTGTCTCATCTCTACTTGGCCAGTCCAAGATTAGATCCACCTGTATTGGTCCTCACACACACTGACAAGTTGGATACTGAGTTGGTGAAAGATTGTAAGGAAAAGTTGCTCTCAATTTCAGAAGCTGCAAGAAGAGAGTTACTCAGAGACTACGAGAGGTGCTGTGGGGATTTTCAAAAAGATTCCAGTTGTATCATCCATCTTACCAACACTGACGAGCCTCTCTTTAACCCTCAAGATATTTACGAGTTTGGCAATGACCTCGGCGAAGTATCTAACATTAAAGGTTTGAGAGCAAACTTAGAGACACGGTGTAAGAAGTTAATCGTGGAAATTCCGCTACTTTGGGAGCGTGTAGAGAGATTCATTGAACGAGAGGAAGAAACTTACATTCCTTTATTGAAGGTAGAGAACGAATTCTCAGACACTGATTCTAAAACCATTCTGCGCTATATGCATAATACGGGGCAGATCTTGTGGTTCGAGAGAGCCCAAGGTCTGTCCAGTTATGTCTTCCACAAAATTCCTATCATTACTGAGATGATAGCTCTCTTGTTCCACCACACAGCTGAGCAACAATGGAAAAAGAGGGTCGAAGAGTTGGTTCCTTTCACACACCAAGAAGAATGGGTCAGTAAACGGAAGTACCAAGCATTCGTAACACAGTTTACTACTAGCGGCATCATGGATGAAGTCTTGCTAGTAGATCTCCTTAAGAACAGCAGTGCGTTACCTGTTGAAATATCCATGCAACTTTTAAAGAGCTTCGCCATCTTGATTGGTCCAATCGGGTACAAAGGAAGAAGAAGATCGTACATCCTTCCATACTTTACGACTACTTTTGTAGATAAGACATATCCATTGGATGACAATGTACCTCTCCGACTGGACATTGCCTTAGGTGGTCTATCTCCACCTCCTTATGTATATCAACTTATGACTGTTGCAGTCCTGAAACTCTGCTCAAGTGTGTTGTCAAACATAAAGGTGTGGAACGATGGAGCTGTGGTACACAGTGAGGAGTTTACCACAATTTTGAATCATGACTTAACCAACCGAATGGTCTTATTGAAAGTTGGTACTACAGTGGCACAGCTACCAGCTGCCTGGAAACATTTAATAAAGACGACTAAAGCTATTCTTAACCAGCTCAACGCCGTGTGGAAAGGGAGTCATGCTGAAGTTCTTCTCTATTGTTCTCAATGTCTCATTGGAAAAAACCCTGCACCTCATTTCTATATCGACCCTGAGTGGTTTTATCCTAGTGACTGTAACTACAGCATTACTTGTACTAAACTCCCTGCTACACGCTCACATCTGTCCAAGGTTGTATGTCCAGATTGTGACAAGCTGAAAGCTGATCTGAGACCTTCCGTGCCCAAGCCTCTCAGACTTCCTTGTGAGTCACATTTCTCACTCTCTTCTTTGAATTTAGTCTCAGTCAAGGTTTGGCTAAATGCAATAATTTACCATTTTTCCTTCAGATAGTAAAATATTTTTGATGGATAGTATTGATGACGATCCTTATGATGTTTTTCAATTGCAAATAGGAAATAGATAAAATATTTCTGGAGACATATTTGTAGATTATGAGATGCTTTGGTTTGTCGACACATTTTATTTATTAATAATTGTATTACATCATAACTACAGGTGACCAACTAACTGATGATGAAGTACAAAGCCTTGAGAACCATATATCTGAAATAAGAGAGAGTTGTCCTCCCCAAACAGTTGGTAAGCTTCTTCCCTGTGTATGTTCTCATTAAGTCTCTGATTTATATATTATTTGAATAAGAGTAAATAAAGATGGGAGTAAATACGAGGAAAGAGATTGATTCTCTATAGTAACAACAGAAACATAGAGTATTAACTCTGTTGTATTCAGGGCATCTGGAGAGCACCTCTGAGGAGGCTGAAAGTGACTTGTCAGATGTGGATGTTCAAGGATATTGTGATGAGTCCAAAGCAGACAAGGTCATGAGGCTACGACTATGCATAGTCAGGAAGCTGAAGATTAAGCAACTGTATCAGTCTAACAAGGTAATATAATTAATCAGTTTAATATCTAACTTGTAACTAACATGCTGCTGACAGTTTCCATCAGAGGAAGAGCATAGACATGATGAGTTAACTTGTTAAATAACAAAGATCATAAAACTTATATGGTTGTTATATAGCGTTTTAAGAATGTTAAGAACCATTATACCATACCGTATCATACCATGTCTATAACATTACCGTTATATTATTGAAGTTACCTGTTGATGTCTCAATTAGAGAAGAATGGTTAATCTTTGATTTTGATAAAGCATTGAAATGTCAAAAGCAGACAACTTCTTACTGCAATTATTTCTCTCCATATCCTTTTTTAGACTTACGACTCTTGAACTCAGCTAATGGGTAAGGTTAATGATCAGGTTTTTTATCAAAACACAAACTGCAAGAGTTGTGTTCTCTTATGTTACAACTTTTCTGTGTTCTATGATTGTATTATTAAGGTCTATGCTATGAGTGAACCAGTGAGGGGCAGAGTTCTAATCATCAACAATATGAACTTTGGCTGTGGTTATGGTAAAAGAGCTGGTTCCCAATTTGACTACATAAATCTCAGCACGATGTTCAAATACCTCAAGTTTGATATTGCCAAGTCACAGGCCGAATTAACAGACCTACGAGCACAGGTACTCCGTTTGTCCTTTCAGAGTCTTGTTTCTGCTTAGAGATTGTAGAATTTGGCTGATTTACACTCATAGTACACAATTTCATAAGAAGCAGTGAGACACTTCTGTGGCTATTGTATGTCTTGGTCTGGTAGTCAAAGTGTTAATAGATCATCTGATGGAGGGACATTGATACAAAGCCTCCTAACTGTAATTTATGTTTGCAGGAAACCTAGTCTAAGTTTTAGAGCTTGTTTATTTGTTGTTTTCATTCCTTGGATGTTAGATAAGGTTTTTAGCAACACATCAATGATTTCCTGCTATCTGGCAGTCATCCAAAAGAATGTGAATTCATAAAAATATTGGCCTGTTCTAGTCAGGGTTACTATTTTTTCTCAGGATATCTACAGAGAGATACAGATTGAAACAGCGAGAGAGGAACACCAGAATCTGGGCATGTTTGTCCTAGTAATCATGACTCATGGTACGAGTGGTAACCACCTGCTGGATGTTGAGAGCAACGTGATTCCCTTCATCCACATCCAAGACCTTCTCTCTCCACGGAATTTCCCTGCTATGAAGGACAAGCCTAAGTTGGTGATCTTGCAAGCATGCTCAGGGGGTATGTCACCTGATAAAGGATACACAGTTTGGGTACACAGACTATACATTCAGTAAACCAGATGAATAAGTACTATTTGACTAAATATCAGTTTCATCAACTCTTTGATAACCTACCTCTTTGTGTACCACAAGCCGTGCAGTGCGGCTAAGCACAGCGTTTGCATATGGCCAGGAGCCACCTAGTGCGGTTTTAGCACGTGTAATACAAGTATCTTATTAGTAAGTAGTTGATCAATTAACTTATAGTATCTGTACTTCAACAGAAGGAAACATCAGCATGTGTTGAGATGATAGGAAATATGTTTAAAGCCCATCCTGAGCGTAGTTTCATTTTGCTAAAGCTTTGGGCGTGAGACTCATGCAATCACCCCAAAGAAAAAATGAAAATGCGTGAGAAAGGCGTGAGATTTTTGCCCCAATTTCAACAATTTTATATATACTATCATTGACACATCAACTGCCCCAAAACCAAATCTCACGCATTGCCCCACTCTTGGGTTGGCAGGCCTGTATCAGATGCATTAGGCTACAGCTACGAACTTTTACTAATTTTAGACCTATGGACTTTGAGTGATTTTTATTGAACAATAGCACTACTGAGAGTGATTATTTTATATTTAGCAATAATAATAATGTCATCTGTAAAAATATTGATAACTCATCTGACTCGCACATGCTCATTGTAGTAGTAAAAATGACCAAAAAAGTGTCTGCATTCATTCTGCAACGCATTTGTGGCATTTTTTATTGCATCCGCTAATGTAAAGTTTATGCTGATTAATTTAATATGAAAATATTAAAAATTTATGACAATTCGTATGCGAACTTTTCAAATATTAGTTTTTACTGAATATGTAATTATGTCCTGGTAAACAAGTCAATTTGGTAGCAAAAGAGTTCTGAATGAATATCATTTTTATCTCATTGTTATACATATTATTATAGATTATTAGATTACATTATCTTTATTTCACATCTAAATATGTAAAATGAAGCATTGTCTCATTTTAGGCATCCAGCCATAGCTTAATAACCAATCGTTGCTTGTATTGCCAAAGTTGTGATAATGACCCCAATAAAATCACTTCCCACCATTTGCTCTTTTTTCCACCCGGGTAGCTCTACATCGCATATATCGTAAAACCTCTTTTTGAATGCCGCTTTCATTTGACCGCCACTTTGAAGCTTTTTTTAAATTTAAAAGCAAATTAATTTGTTCGGTTGTTTTTGTTTGCATCAAAGTCCATTTTCCAACTCCAAGTCTTTAAGCTTATGGTTTTTTCCTTAAAACTCTGAGATTAATGATAATAATTAATAACTCTATCAGACTAATAGTAGTTCCTTTTTAATAAGGCTTCAATACTTCGACGTATGCGACAAATGGTTTACAATTAAGATTTAGTCTGTACTTCCATTTTCAGATTATAAGCTTGTGCTTAGCACACATGCGATTAAAAGTTTATCATTGTTTTCACGGAAAGTTTTCCAAATAGCAACGCGTAAAAGATTTGCTCTATACAAATTGTTTGGACGCAAATATTGATTAGTTCAGCAGTGCAGAGAAAGAAATGAGGTCAGCAGACACTGTGGAAGATATTGAAAAGCCAGAAGATTAAATGGTTCCAAACTATAAAGCAACAATCAGAATGCAACTGGTCAAGCAAACGATGCAAATATTTTTGTTTTAAAAAAGGTAATTTTTGTTTCTGTATGTGTTATAAGTATGGTTTGTTTATGTCACTTTTTTTGAATATATATTTATAGCATTTGATAGATTATTGTTATATAATTTATAAATTTGCAGATTTGTGGCATATTGTTTGATAGCACCATTTCGGTAATCTAAACTCAGCTTACAATGGATGAACCCTCATAACACCTCTTCTATTGCACATGAAAAGCCAGTTTTGACTGCAAACTGTAGTAAACATATCAATGAGTGTCATGAGCTTTTCTGCAACATTGTTAAATATCGTTCTAAAATAAAAATATGCCTTCAAGTTTAGAATAAAATAAAAAGCTGAAAGTTTGAACAAATTGCAACGCAAGCTATAAGATCATCGCAATTTAATTGCAATTGATAGGTATCAACTGGTAGAGATAGTTCTCTGCCTCTCAATGCTTATTTATTTAAAGCTCTGCGACCAAGTTGGAGGTAAGTTAAGCTGATTTAATGCATCCAAAAGAGTTAATGCCGTTCCGTTCGAAGGAGAGTGCATAATATATGCAACATTTGCATCGCCCATCTGTACAAGGGCTAAATTTGGCTTCAGAAGATTTTGAGGAGCTATTTGAAAAATACAATGCCTCCCTCTATTTGGCTGTCACCCCGAATAAAATACCTCTCTAGGGGAAAGGTTAAAATAGTAGAGCGTTAAAATAGAGGTGTTTGGCAATATATTAATTTCAAATATTTATTACGTTGGATATGGTTGACGGCATCAATAACACCATTTTTAAAGAGAAATTGAGAAACGGGTATGTTAGGGACCATAAATATAAGCACCTTCCTCTGATGAGTCATAGTATTCCAAAACATGAGTCATTGGATGACAGAAACAAATGTATGTTTTAAGAACAGCTGCATATGATCAAGTTTTACAACTGCAACAGAAAATCTGCTCTGAATATCAGCTGCATGGCTATTTGGTTAATGTCTAAACAATAAATAAAATGTGCAATGTGATCGTCTACAGAATGGAACGTTACTCTGGGCAATGAAGTTTTGTCGATAACCACAAAACATAGAAAGACATAAAAAACATGAACAAAGCTATGATCTATACTAGGGCAATAACCACTCAGTTTTTAACTGGAAAATGTGAGCACTTTCTGCTTGCTAGTATTAACATGCGTTTACAGAGATTCACTTAGTATAAAAATTTCACTTAACTAATCAAACACTGTTATCTAGAGAGACGAGATTTTGGTGAAAGTAGAGAGCTTCCTTCATATTCACCAATATCCACCATTATAAGCAGCCCATCCACTGAGTCAACCACAGTTAGCCGTACATCAGCTCCTCAGTCAACCATAGTTAACGGTACATCAGCTCCTCAGTCAACCACAGTTAATAGTACATCAGTTCCTCAGTCTACCACAGTTAACAGTACATCAGCTCCTCAGTCAACCACAGTTAGCAGTACATCAGCTCCTCAGTCAACCACAGTTAACAGTACATCAGCTCTTCAGTCAACCACAGTTAGCCGTACATCAGCTCCTCAGTCAACCACAATTAACATTACATCAGCTTCTCAGTCAACCACAGTTAACAGTACATCAGCTCCTCAGTCAACCACAGTTAGCAGTACATCAGCTCCTCAGTCAACCACAGCTAACAGTACATCAGCTCTTCAGTCAACCACAGTTAGCCGTACATCAGCTCCTCAGTCAACCACAATTAACATTACATCAGTTCCTCAGTCAACCACAGTTAACAGTACATCAGCTCCTCAGTCAACCACAGTTAGCAGTACATCAGCTCCTCAGTCAACCACAGTTAACAGTACATCAGCTTTTCAGTCACCAACTACTTCAGTTCCACCTCCAACTACTCTGAATGTTGATGATTTCTTCATCATGAAGGCCAGCAGTGAATGTAAGTACAAAGTCTAGTCTCAGATGTGCTTGTTAATGTGAGTATATACACGTGTTTATTTATGTACAGCCCCTCTGGTATTCATTGATATTCTTTGTCTCTGACGATACACTCCTTCATATATGTTTGGAGAAGGACTGTGCATCTGCATACCTATTACCATTGTTATGTTATTGTGTATGTTATTATGTATGTCATTAGCTCATTGCTCTACTAATATACATCTTTCTCTTGTCTATTTCAGCTATGTGTCCACGAGGTCTCACACTCATGGCTCATGGTTTATCAGAGTTCTGGTTGCAACATTCTATAAACATGCTCATCATAGAGATGTTCGTACTCTCTTTGACATAGTGAGTTTATATTCTGTAACCTCAGCCAGATATTTTTCGTCTATGTTTAGCTTTATTGGTCAGATGAATATCTAGTTTAAAGTGGCCTCAGGCTAAGTGTACAATTTATTTAAGTTGTATTAATATTTAAAGATAATTGTTTCACCTTTTTCGAGTTCAACTTTGTAACTTTGTTTTTCAGTATTTGTATTTTCCTACTCCCCGATCACCTTTCAGCTGAATCATACCCCTCCCCACATTCACTAAATATTATTAATGACTAGTACACTCTCCAACCTGTGAGCCATGGAGATGGGCATATGTAATACATATGTGTACAATTATTCTTAGATGTAAAAAGGTGGGCGACTGGCGCAGTCGTGGAGCGCTTTGAATCTGAATGTTCTAGTTCAAATCTTAGTTTTCTGACCCTCACAGCTGACATAGCGGGCTTCTGACAGACACAGAGACGGCTCCTATTATAGTAAAGATTGGTTATATTATTACTGTTTGGTTTACACATATTATTGTTTGGTTTACCTTAGCGCTTTGTTTGGTGTAAGACCTGGCCGCGCTCAACCAATTATATGGCTCCATACTTTGAGTTGGCAGTACAGTCGCTTCTCTATATTTATGTACCTGTTTAAGATACAGTCACGGGTGAGACAGGTCAGTATGGCAGATCAGAATGCGAGGTCATGTGAAACTCAGGGAGGTAATGTACCAACTTGCATCTACACCTTTACAAAACTCCGTAAACTCTATCTCTTTCCTGGATTAAAAAAGTGCAAGGACTGACAACTTCTCACTGTTTCTACATTGACACCAGACAGACCATCAACTAGAATGATCATGAAACTTCCTCTTGTTTCCTTTTGCTTTCATGTTTGTACTTCTTACCAACTCATCTCATTGGTTAATAGGTCAGCTTGACATAGCGGAGAACATTGATGCTATTGGCTCATTTCTTATTGTAAATACTTGTGTTAATGTTTAACAGCAGACTTTATTTGTTTGAGAATCAATGAAGATGAGTGTTTAAGTGAAAGGATAACTTACCTGCTGTACACAGACTCTGTATCTATAACCTTGCCTGGTATTACTAGTGTAGTGTTTATTTATCTATCACCTGTACATAATGTACATAATTCCATCTCTCAATATACCTCCAGTTGTCCAGTTGATTATGAAGGCTGACCATAGACATATACTGTACTAAGTTGTTTCAGAGTGTATGAGGAGCAGGCTAATTCTTAATCGCTGTTCGTCAGCATCAATAATATAAGAAATAATATTTCTCTTATTTTGTGTTTTTCTCTTTTGAATAAGAAAACAAAACCCCTGTTGTACTTTTTCATTGGCTGTACATATAGAAACCAATTACGACAGCTATTATTTTGGGTGTTGTCCTTTTTAAACAAGAGGACATAACTACTGTGGTTATTATGCGATTTTCACTTTTATGGCTGAACATATTATTAAACTTTTCAAGTTAGATTGTGGTTTATTCTACATGAATAAAACAAGCAGCCATCTTGATAGCAGAGATGAACAAAAGAGAAAGTTTTATTGTGGATATTCATCAGGAGTAGCCACATAAAATCTAAATATGTAAATCTCAAAGTTTGTCCATCTGTGATTCAGTCTGTTCATCTATAGTGATTAGTATTTAGCAATGAAGAATCCGTATCGCGGAAGATTTGAACCTGAAATCTCCCGTTCACTAGGCAATAAACTAACTCATTGGGCTACAAAAGATGCAATTGATTCATTGGGCGATATTAGTTGTTATCTAGGTTAAAATACTCATGGCACTCTACGTTACGGCGCAAACCACAAAAGCTTGCTCTCACGGCTCTTATTAGTAAGTTTAACAATACTAGCCTACTCAAATTAGCCATTGGCATTGTGTCAGGCTAATGGCAAGTAGCAGGCAACTACATTACCTGCCACTGTTTAGAAGCTGTTTTTAATACCCAGGCATTTTACTAGTTAGTCTAATATAATAGTATCAAATGTCCATGTTTAGATCATTTACTAGCTTTGGTCTTGTTGGCAATGATTATGGCAGAGAAGTTATCAATGTTAACATTTAGTACTGTTGATTGGGAGCCAGTGATATTCTCTGATAATTGTCAGCCACGCTGCCTCTTTCGCTGCTACTAAATATAGTCTGCCTCTACAGTCAAGAGAACTATTGCATTATGTTGCTCTCTGGTTCTGGTAGTTGATTGGACCATTGCAATCTGTACTATGGGAAGAGCCGAGTTTGTCCGGAAGCTGAAGCCACGTTCAGAGTGTTAGGAAAAAAGACTACCTCACACAGGAATCGAACTTGCGCATCAGATTCGAAAGCAAGCACACTACCACCACATCACTCTACCTTACCACTTTGTTGAATAATCATGCACACATTAATTACTGTTGACAATCTCTCACAGTGCATGTGATTAGCAAGCGTACTTGTAATTGATGAAATGCATCCCTACAGCCATGAGGGTAGCTGTGGGTTTGTAATAAACATAAACCAAACTAACAACAATAAATTTGTCTAGCGTGTGGTCTACCAATCTGCTGCCGCTATTCTTCACCTTCTTTACATTGACAGCCATGAGCGTAGCTGTGGGTTTGTACCTAATCTTGTTGAACCTTCTCAACAGCTTTTCTATGTACAGCCTCAGATGAAGTTTGAGTGTTCCATCACTAGACTCAGGCTGAATACCCAGACAGAACTTTCATCTTGAAGGGAAAGTTGAGGTCAGACTGGTTGTTCGAGATCAGAACTAGGTCGTCTACATATACAGCATTACTAGTCTGGATTTTGTAGTGTTGACGTGTGTATTGATCAGTGTCCGATTGTTTGAAACCAATTAACTTGAGATGTTGAGTTCATATATAGAACATTGTAGCTTACATACCTGATGTTCCTAGCTAGTAGGAATGAGTGCTTCATGTTGCTACATGTACATGTATGTCTTCTAAAATGCCACCATTGAGAAATACAGTATTGCCATAAACTTAAAAATTATCATATCTTGGCTGACGGCATAAGCTACATGTAGCTGGTGAACCACGTGTGGAGTTGTCTTCTCATAATCACCACTATAGATCTAAGTAAAGACCTTCCAATGGCCCTAACCTTTAACTTCTAAATATTCTTGTCTACACCATTATTGACATTGAATACCTATCTAGATCCTATAGCAGTACAGTTTGGTAGGAGTTCAATCAGTTTCCAGGTTCCATTATGAATATGAGCTTGGTACTCCACCTCAGCAGCTTCTAGCTACTGTCGAGAGTTGTTTTCTTTCACTTCCTATATGAACTTTGGTTCTGTTAGATCAGCAGCGAAGTAAGCTAAATGACCCTGCCCAGTGACATCATCAATGTCATATCTCACCGGTTCAACTCTGCCTCAAGAACTGTGATGAGGTGTACGAGTTGATACAGATTGATTGCTGTTCTACACCCACTTGTAGATTGTAGTTGTTTGCCCTCGTATATTGTGTATATGTTCTTAGTTTAGCTTCATTGAAGATAACATTGGGATGTACTACAACTTCATATTTTGCAGGCTGGACTAATCGCTATGCTCTTACCCAGACACTACACTGTAATCAACTTGAATCATGGTTTCAGCTTTATCATCTAGTTGTTTGCAAGATTCATAAAAATGTGAGCCTATACAGCACAGCTGACTATGTGGAGATAACTGATATCAGGTTTATGATCATACTACACATCATAATGGGCGGTTGATTTCTTGCAAATTGTGGTGAAAACACAGTTTCATACATAGACAACAGTATGTATAGCCCTAGCTCCCAGTGAATTTGATAGTACAAACTTAACAATCATGGCTCTAGCGGTCTCACAGATTGTACCATTGTATCACTCTGCACCACTGTTCTGCTGTGATGAATGGAGTGGTGTGAGCTGGTGCTGAACACCCTTCAAAGGAAAGTGACAAAATACTTGCAGGGGATAATTACTAATAATGTTTTTGGTTGGCTAAGATGTTTTCAGATGCTAGTCTATGCAGAGAGGCTCGTAATGAGGTAGATGAGCAGCATTTGGATTCCAACCATGTGCACCTTGTAGAAGAATTATGGTAATTTTTATCTTGACTGGGACACCTGAGGGTATGTAATAACCAAATCAGGTCTCATTGGCAGTGGATATGTATATCCATGTTGATGAATCCTTCAAAGACATTGCATGAGATCTTTATGAGTAGCACAAGTTTGTAGGCTAGATTAACTGAATGCTTCCTTTCTAACAAACATGTTAGATGAATGGTAATCTGTGTTTAGTATGAGATTTGTTAGTGGATCATATCCTTATTCAATAGTGTGAGCTGTGTAGGTTGTACATCATTGAGAGGATCATGGAGAGGATAACTCCAAGTCTAGGAATGCGTGTAGGCTAAAACAAATGCTTATCTCGTACATGAGATGGTATTTTATCACACATACATATTTGGGCTGCATATAGAGAACCCACAGGTCACCTCAAGTTTCCAAAGTGCACCAGCATCACGTACAACCAATATACAGTGATACTTCGACATATGACCTTAATGCGTTTCAAGGTAAGCTCGTATGAGCTTGTACATACAATCAATGTACAACAATTTTTATTAGGAAGTTCTGTTAAAAAATATTTACAAGTGAATAAATGGATAGTAAAAACAATGGATAGATACTAAATTAATGTAGTCTTTACGGTGACTTGCTGAGCTAGTTCTTATACTGGTAACTTAATCAGGTTAGCTTGTTATCAGAGTAAATACCAACACTATACATACCTTATTGTCTCATTATTGCCATAGTGATAAAACCATGGGGTTTACTTGATCAATGATAAATAATCCTTATTATTGGAATAGATGAAAGCTATACATGGTCTGACAACTCCAGTCACACGCCCATAACTCTGGATTAATAAATATTCAGCTAAACAGATATATTGAAGTAGTCTTACAAGTTCAGGCTGTCGAGGGTTTATTATCTTTAATATGAGTCTGATACTGATGATGTTACTGAGGTTGTCATGGAGATATAACTTTAGACATTTCTGTCTTTCTAAAAATGGATGATCACTGGGGAGTGCCAAGATACGCAATACAGAGAACAATACAGGATATGGAGACACCATGAGCATTCATATGAGATTCATATCTAGCTGCTAGGTCTGAACCCAGATACTTATTTATCTGGCATTGCTTTCTAACTACCAGAATAAATAAGGTAGCTGGAAACAGGATAGCAGGTTCTTACATGGCCTTGATGAAATCTTATAAACAGTTGGCAGCCATCTAGAACATTCTAGAAACAAGACAGTAATATAGAGACAAATGAAGATGCAATAGGTTACAACCAAGGCTATTATCAATACCTAGAAGAACCTCGATGAATGATAAGAACTGTAAACAAAGGACTCTTGTAGCAGGGCAACGTACTCAAAATGATGCTGCATACATTGCTAGTGCAGAAGTTAGTAATAGTGTCTGGCATTGGTGAATATTTACTGCACTAGATAAACGATTCAGCCACAAACTAATCTCTATTGAATCTCTTTACCTTGATAAGAGCCGTATAATGATGATTCTTTTGGAAAAAAATATTGCATCATACGAAATTTGTACTTACAACTTTAAACATGGATGACGGACACATAAACAACTGCGCTAATGGATCACCCACTGATATTCCAGAATAATTGTACATACGGTTATTACACCTGACAGTCTCTCACGCTACTCCATACTGCCGGGGTACTAGTTTTTTAATGAGGGAGACAACTACAGGTCTACCGGCGAATTATGGGTTCACAAAGGAACAGTTTTGGGTACGATAGGTTGACTTGTAACAAAATTCACATTACAAGTATTTGGTATCAAAAGATTCACTATGTCTTACTCTGCTGTGTTGTAGGTGCGAAATATGTGGAAATGTGATTACAAGCTCCTAAAAGCTAATAAACGAACAGTTAATCGCTGCCATCACGAAACTGCCGTAGATTAGAATCTCTTTCTAAAACTGCTCAAATGGGATGTAGTTGAACGTGTTGGCTTCTGTTTACACTTTCATGCAACCTCATTTGTCGGAATAGTTTTACAAATATACTTCATGCATGCAATAAAACCATGTCTATTTTCATTATGCGCCTATTTCATCCTCATTGTAATGCTGTTACTTTCAGCACTGATATCTCAAAACTTACTGTAAAAATTCGTTTAATTTTTAAACCTCAGCTCGAAGAATTGCATATCATCCTCTGATAAACACGAGGAGCCCGTTGGTCACCTGGGATAAGTCGGCAAATGCTGCAGAAATTGTTCGCGCTGTTTGGCTGCAAGTATGGGGTCACATGATCAGATTAAGACTAGAGATTAGACCAACCCAGAACAAAACTGTAAAGTAGGGAGCATCTATATTTGATACAGGCTCTTCGGTAAAACCTGAAGTGTTTGACATAAACTGGTGCTACGAGAAGTTTTATATTGAGCCTTTTATTGGCCTTTCAATATAAGTGAGAACATCAAGTGTCAAAACAATAACCAAATGGATTGACTACGTTAGAGAAACAAACTGATTCCAATCTACGGCGGTTTCGAGATGGCTGCGATTAAATGTTCGTTTTTGAGCTTTTAATAACATTTCCACATATTTTGCACCTACAACACAACAGAGTAAGACATGGTGAATCATTTAATACCAAATAACTGTAATGTGAATTGTGTTGCAAGTCAACCTTTAAGTTTACACAAATGATATGTTAAGCGCTGTAGAACGCTCAGTTGGGTCTTTTTCACATTCATGTACCAGTGCGAGTAGGCATTCATTTGAAAGATTTACTTCAGTGACTCCAAATGCAAAATCACTGGATTCATGTGACAGAGACCAGTACCAGAAAACCATACAAACCATACATTCTGCCAACAAACAGACCATGTTACATAACTTCGAGTGACTGTACAATTAAACTGAAGATTCAATGTGCGCATACCACAAATTTAGGAGTGCCAGCGACAGCTGAGAACCATCAAATGAGCCCTCTACTAGAAACATGAAAAGGTTTAACTTCTTAGAAATGGATCACTCACTATACCTTTTCCACCTGAATGTTGTTTGGGATTTGGACCAGAATTTGTTGCGATGATTTCTAATTTTAAAAGAAGTTTAAAATTTAAACCAAAAATGTGTGCCTGGTTCCATGTATTGTGCTAAACAATAAGTATAACAGGTTTCTGAAAGTAAAGGAGCTCTCTTTATTTTGTAACACAAAACTACTATGTATGTTTTACTAGTTACAGTAGTTAGTACTAAACAGTAGGAGGTGTAAAACAATACAAAGTATGTAATCACTATTCACAATTGGTTTTAATACACAAAATCAACATTTGGTAATGCAAAAAGAAGACAATGTGATACTGCTTTACGTTGTACACATACAGTGATATATGTTCACTGTATGTGTACAACGTAAAGCAGGTGATATTTGTAACAGTTGATAGTAGATCTACAACACAGAGTATGTGATACCTGTTCACAATAGGTGTGCATGTACAACACAGAGTATGTCATAACCATTCACAGTAGACATAAAACACTATGGATACTTATTATCAGTGGGTATACAAGACAGAGTATATTATGTAATCTGTTTCAACAAGAAGACAGGCATAAAAGTAGAGATTAGAGATAACGACAAGAAATCTGCCAAATAAAATGAAAACAACTATTGCAAGCACCTGTCCTTGTCAATATGGGGCTACAGAAATAATAATCAGTAATCTACAATAATATTACAGAATAAGATTATTAATACATTTATGGATATACTCTGAGCAGATGATGGCGTATACGCATTACTCAACATACGATATACATTTAGATATTCACGGCATTACACAATACTTTCTTACCTTTCTTTTAGCCTTGCAATTCGTTTTCTGTTTTACATTCATATCTCTTCTATGCTTTCATCGGTATGTCTTAGTGCCTATCACAGTGGTTGCCATTTCTTACACAAATCTTTATCCCATTCTTATTATCTTTTTCATTCAAAGTAAGTCAGGTTATTGAAGTCTTTATGCCGGTAAGCAGATAATAGTACAACTCAGAGTGGGCTTAACAAGTTCCAGTATGTAAAAACAAAATTCATGCATTCATTATTCAGGAGCCCCAGTCATAATTACTTGTTCTGGTGATGAGAAAGAAACGAGGACTGTACTGACTGACTAATACAACAGTTTCTTCAGTCACTCACTGAAATCCAGAGATGTTGTAAATGTTTTTCTGGCCTAACGGCTCGCGAGAGGCAAAAGTGGTGTCAAAAACTCTCGCATCAGGAGGCATCTATCTAAGCAGTTGGACTGCATGCCTTCAAGAAATCTGACACGACATCCCCATGTAACTCAACTTACCCTACTCTAAAATTATGTCCAATAACAAAAATTGAACTAATCCACCTCATCTACCACTTGCTACTCACATGCTTTATTACTGCTGATGAGGTTGCAGGTCGTTTCCTTCTGTGTCTCAACTCTTTCCTGCCATGGGCAATATCAAGAAGTTTATTACAACTTGATATTTCAAATTTTGTGATCAGATACTCAGTCAAATGGACACAGTTAAATGCTCTAGCTCGATGAAGAACTGTGTCCTTGAGAAATCTAAATGCTGCCTCCACAAAATTGTTGCTGTTGTTACCTTAATGATCGAACATAAATGTTAAGTATAAAAAAATAATTCGGCAGCACAGGCCCACATAAAATCATACAAGAGGCCATATATATAATAAAGCTATAAAGCCATACAATTCGGGCTTAAATGAGTATAAACTAGACAAATGAAAGGACAATAACATTTCATGCAATCTTTTATCGTATGTAATATCAATTGCAGACTCATGCCAAGCATTGAACTTTGTGGTATACACTATATGTGTGACATGCAATGCAACACCACATACAATTGACCATAGCCCATGTATACACCTAAAAAACTAAGGAGGTGAAGAGCAGAAGCAGTCAAAGTTGTTTGTGTTGTTACCTGCAAGTAAATACATGGAATGCTATTCATTATATAAACAGAACCAGCAACCTGGATTCAAACAACATGTGTATGAATCTCATGACGGTAGACCAGGTTAGCCTATAGACACATATTGTGCCATATACTGGCTTTTTCATGACAATGATTTTTAAAGCAGCAAAAAACTCTGCACAATGTGAAAAGGCTTCTTAAAGATATGTTGAAATGAATTGAGACATTGTCTAGAGACCAGTAATTATTGTCTTAGAGGCATTCCCCAAATAACTTTCGAGTGGGAAGGGAAGTATTTTCACATATGTCGCACAGGCATCTAGGAAATTAACCCTCAATTAAATGCAAACCTTTTTCCAGCATATCTGATGATGAGTGGATCACACAGCTTCAAATTCTGATATGATACAAAGTAATGCTTGTACCTTGATGTATACTCCTTCAAATATTACCTTCACTATGATATTTCTACCCCCTGGCAAATGACAAAGCTTACTTTCATTGAATAGAAACCATGTAAGACATAGACCAAACAACAAAATTTTGAATATGCGGTGCGGGTTTCTGTGCTATTTGGGGTACACTTTTATTAAAGAAATTTTTGTAAAAAAACAAACCTCTCGTTATCATATCCTGCCTATAACACAGAGCCCATAGTTGGGGTATTTCGATAAACAGCTGTTATCAGTCCCATAGCTTTAAACAAACATATACATTGTTCAAAATCATTGACATAGTACAAGATAAGGTTTTGTGTGAGTCGTAAAATATACAGCACACTTAGTGTTTTGGTTTGATGGGTATTGATACTTACACGGAATATCAGTTTCTTAGTTGGGGGTCTTTTGCAACAAGTTCTCAAACGAAAATTGCTTTTAAATCTTGTAAGCCAGCTTTCTATACTGGCTTGACTACTGAGCTTTTTGACATGGAAATTGAACTCATTTTCTTTCCACTGTAACTCATTCCTTTGTTCATATGTGTAGCCATCTGGTAGTATATTCTGAAAATAGTAGAAGAAAGTAACAGCACACAACCCTTCCGCGATAAAATGCGCACACACAAACCTAAAAAGAATATGATATTGTATGAGTTAATGTGTAGGAAGGGTGAATACCATATCCATGTACACCCACTAAAAGACATCTGTGCATCAGAACATAACAGAGACATTTCCAGGTTATGTGATGCACTCGAGCTCTTGTTGACTGTTGATGTTGAAAACATGATGTCTAAATTATTAAAAAGCTCATAGATTGATATACTTGGTCAAGCTCTGAGGGAAGTCACAAATAATAAATTTGATTGTATTTATCCTCCTAATTCCCTTGTTTCTACCAATACAATTACAAACAATAGATTCATTTAATATTGATAAATATAAAAAGTTATGCTAAAGCAAGAGTTTACATTACATTATTATGTAAATTCTTGGTTAAAGCAAGTATAGTATTAACCATTATTATACCAATCACCTTAAATATACACAGAGAGAAATTTTGATTGAATTTTAAATCATTAATAAATCTAAATTCAGGGTGACAAAACTGTCCTCAAAATTGATTTAATTTGCATTTAATAATGATTTACCTATGCCAACGCATACTGTGGCTATTAAATAATCTTATGATTGATAGCTGAGCTTTTGTACACCTTTGCTAGTGCCTTTTCAATCATATAATGATTGATGGTTGAGCTTTTGTACAGGTATGCTAGTGCTTGTTCAATCATATAATGATTGAAAGTTGAGCTTTTGTACAGGTATGCTAGTGCTTGTTCAATCATATAATGATTGAAAGTTGAGCTTTTGTACAGGTATGCTAGTGCTTTTTCAATCATATTATGATTGATAATTGAGCTAATGTACAGGTATACTAGGGCTTCTTCAATCATATTATGATTGATAGTCAAGTTGTTGTACAGGGGTGCTTTTTGTGGAAATAACCAAAACTAAATCATTCTGTGATTCAGTGCTGTGCTGCTATGGATGCTCCCTGTTCACTCATGGTACTGTCATTTTTAAATTACAATAAAATTGTAATTTTATACCAGGAGAAAACAATTACACACTTGAGTGAACTGATTACTATGAACTTCTTATTTTTATTTTCATGAAATACTGAGGTTAAATATATGTATAAGCAAAATATATTATGATAACATTAAAGCTATAATATGAATAAAAAGGTTAAAAATGAACTGTTTTGCAATGAAGCATTTACATGTAAATGTTTACAAATAATTATAAAAGAGAAAATATTTTAATTGAGTACTAGCGACACCAGCCAAGATACCATCAGTTGGAGTTCTAGAAAAGCTGTTACTTGACTATCCCCATCATTTGAAGAAGTCTCATCTGCAATGCAGAGGTTGTTGTAGAATGCAATGCAGAACCCCAACTGATGAATGGGCTTGGATGTGGTACCTCTGGTTAACCACAAACAAACACTTAACATAGGCCAGACATGCATCTACCTCAGTTGCCATCAGGAACACTGCTCCTGTTGGCAAAACCAGGTAGATGCATTCCTGTTCATTTGTCAATACAATGGCTCCTCTGCTGGTTTCATCCAAGGTACTTTGCGAAAGTCTCTCCATAAACAGGCTGGTGGCTGTTGACTTGCCCCTCAAAACACATTGCTTTTCATCATCAAGCTTGTCACCTATAAAATCACAACGGTAAATTGATAAAAATTGGTACAAAGGTAAAAATCATAAAGGTAATAACACAGTTCATAACTAATAGCTCATGTAAATGTGCTAAAACTAGCAATATAGTGATGTGGGTAGGTAGGATTAATGATTAGGAGTTACCTAACTCTGTGTTAAAAATTGAGTGATAATTATAATACAATTCATAGCTAAGAGCTCTGGCTACAACTAGTAATATAGTTATGTCGGTAGGTAGGGTAAATGATTAGGAGTTATCTAGCTCTGCGTTAATGATTAGGAGCTATCTAACTCTGTGTTAAGGTCTGGGTGATGATAATAATACAAGTCATAACTAATAGCTCTGGCTACAAGTAGTAATATAGTTATGTGGGTAGGTAGGGTAGATGATTAGGAGTTATCTAACTCTGCGTTAATGATTCGGAGTTATCTAACTCAATGGTGAATATTGATTTACTCAACGTACTCTTACAATTTGAATTAATGTTTTTCAACTTACTCGTTTTAACTCCTTCTGTTTCCTAATAAGGAGAGTTTGAGTTCTTGAAATTATGTTAGGCTGAAGGTTGGCCAGCTGGTGTTCCATCAGTTCTATAAAAATATCTTCATCAACGTCTTGGTATAAAATTGATATAAAAAATTAAATGATATATTTTGGTTGAATATGTGAGCAATTTCTTCATAGTGGTTCTGTTGTTTCTGTGAGGTTAAATATTCTATTATATGTTTTAAACAACAGCTAATATATATTAAATTATAAAAGATTTGGGATTGTGAATAGTCTTAAAAATCTCAATACAGCCACCATTACTCTTGCTCCAAGGGGTATGCGTGTGTTCTATAATTTTTTGTGATATCCAATGATGTAGTTCTCAGGAATTTTACATTGCTTAGTGACAGAAATATTAGTATGACATTTATGATAATTTTTTGGCTAAATAGTGCCATGTTGTAGGTTATACAAACTCACCACGACAGGCTTTCACAATTGATTATCCAAATGACTGCAGAAAGTGTGATGGCACAGATGACACAAGCTCTTCATGGTTACTTGCTTCAATATTGTCTATGTCGTCACTACGATATATTTGGTAATTATCTGAATAGTTGTCAATTGTGTTGTGTATCCTACTAGGTGATCGCTTTAACAGTATCAAGTGCAAAATGACCATTGCCAGCTTTAATTCTACAAGGATGATTTGAAAATGCCTCCCTCGTTTTCATTGGTCAATGCGATGAATAGGCTGCCCAGCCCCTGAGCTGCTTATCATCATCATAGATATTGGACATTTATAGCTGTAAAGCAAAACATGGTCAATTTGTTGTACATGTATTGACCAAAAATACTGTGAATAATAGTTAATCGTGGAATGCAATGATTTTAGTTTGTATTTTTAAGCTAGGAATACAGAGAATTTTAAAAACCCTAAGATGGCAACATAAGTAAAAAAAAGACATAATGGATATGAGTTAGTCTAGGTAGGCTCTCTTGGAGAAGGAAAGAGCCGTGCCTCTACCCCACCACGCAATATGTGTAGTGTAGCTATTTGGTTTGACTTGAAAACAAATAGCTTATCTTATACTGAATATTGTATTATGGATGCATTAATCATTTCAGTTGGGTTGAGTATCAAATAGATGTTGCAACAGTAGCGAAGATGTGCGGTGTCAGGAATGCATTACTATCATGGTTTTTGCTTATTACCACGTAAATCAAATTTTGTGTATACATAGCACCAATAAGCAGCGAAATCGACATCTATATGATACTGTGCATAAATGTCAGCTCATGGCCAACCATGGCCACCCCCTTGGCTCACATATAACTACCTTAACTCCATGTTTTAAGCAACACTTACAAATGTCAAATAATCATACAGATTACAGATTTTCTGAGTACTACAAACGACGATGCAACTTAATAGGAAAAATCAATCTTCACTCAGTAAAATAAAATGCACTAAAGATTTTTATGTATCAGATTAAGTGAAAACAATTGCCAGATCATTGCTCCCAACCAAAGGTTTTGCTGGTATTAAGTGTATTTTATCGATATCAGGCAAGGCAAAAAATCCTAAATAAGTGTAATGTAGTAATTTAAAGTAGTATTTCATCCTTTTAGCTCTAGTAGAAAGCTTACAGATGGCTCAACTAATACTGTACTATTCACTTATATTCGACTCCACAAACTAAATTTTGTTTGTTGAATTAGGAAAGTAGAATTAGGAGATTTGAGTCAGACAATGCCCATTGAATGGGTTGTTTGAAGCCATCATTCAAATATTAAGGCAATAAAATGTTGTCAATAGTACAGCTTCAAGCTTAGATTGCAGCAGTTTGGATACATTAGCTACATGCTACAATTAGAGGATTTCAGAGTCAAGTTTATTCTTGAATTTTAACAAGATGGTAAATTTTCTTAGCTATTGTATCTCTGGTGAAATACAGTCATACTAGTGACAAACATCAATTGGCCATTAATGATATCCATGAAGCATTGGTTAAACAACTGTGACTGCATTGCCCAATAATTTTGTAGGATTAGCTGAAACTTTATTTTTGTTTTCATTGATAATGGGAGAATGGCTTCAGTTGCCTCAAAACCTGACATACAATAAGCTCTACCAAAAACCACTCCCTTCAAAAGGCCACCATAATTGAAGTGCCAAGCCATATATAAATTTACATTTAAATCATACTCATTTCAAAGCATCATGAGTTTCGCTGTCGATCAAGGGGTGGTTTCAACTACCTGTTTCTACTGCAAAAGCACATTACAGAATATTCGTATTAAGACTGCTTGGTATCATAGTGTACAGTGCTCAGAGAAACATCCTGATATCTAAAAGAACAAAGTAACTGATAATAATAGCTAAATGCTTGTCTATAAAAATGTTCTTCTCAGCTGTGGTTGTAATATTACCAGGTCACTCTAGTTGTTGCGCTGGCCCACACTGAAAGCAAGCACTCCCAATAACTCACAGCGTCATTGTTTCATATACAACATAAATCCCATCATTGAGTTAAGTTATGTAACTCATAGCATCTGTTATTAATGAGACAAGGTATAACCACGCTATAAATAAGCAATCATATAGTATTAAATAATTGTAGTATTAGATTGTGGAAGATAGCAGTTTATGCACAATCCAACAGAGGTTTTAGGGCATTGGCTAGTAGATAATATTGGGCTGGCTGAATTAGAAAGGATGTAGCATAACAGCCAACGAGTTTACCATCTAGCATGTATATAAAAATATATCAACTGCAACTAACCTGAGACTGAGCTTAGGCTAACAATAAAACTAAATAATAAATAAAACAATACAACCAATAATATTAGACAGAGGGTTTTTAACATTGTTATCAATTATATCTAAAACTACCTACAAAAGCGATGTTTGGCTGATTGCCCCGTTTTCAACATTCCTTTATTGTAGCTCCTTCCAATTTTCTGCAAATGTGAAAAGGTGTGATACTATAAATTTACCTAGTTTTACATGTACAACTATTTAGTCCAAGAGCTTCACAACACAATTCTATGTTTATCAAGGAGAATATATACAAAGCTCTAATTATTAATATGTACACAACTTAGTCACGCTTGTGAAATTTCAATTGCTTCAAATGAATTTTTTCAATATTAAATAAGTCTATAATAATTATGCTGTTGACATTCCAGAGTAGACCAATAACATGCAATGAGGCGATTTTTCAATTATTCCAGATTTGAAACTCAACAATATTCTGATCATAGCTATTTCCTTACTACAAAAGTCCAAGGTTTAATAGAAAATTTAAAACAACTATTGCAAGTTGATCATGTCAGTCCTTGGCCAGCTATTTCATTGGATTCATTAGATGGAGAGCATGCCTGAAGAGCTTTCATTGCTTCTGCATAAGCTCATTAATAAACAGCTTTGTAAATGACAGCTCAATTTTGTGTTGCAGGTAGAACATGAGCTATGACTTGCTGTATTCTGTGCAGCTAAGTTGATGATATGGTAGTCTGGATTTGTTAATGAGATCCCAGTCTTGGCCCTTATATTACTAGACTGTTGACATCCAAGCTAAACATATTATGATTGAGTATCTGGTGAAGCTCAAACCTGTTTCATAAAATGAAATCAAAACAACAGTGTGAATACAGATTCACATATTTACATACTACCATTTTTTAGTGAGTTTAATTTGGCTTTTGGAATTCTATAACAAATAAGCTTCCTATAAGCTTTCTTAGATAAGTTGCTAGAGGAAATTTCGTATTTTACCATTTTAAATTTTTTAGGCAAAAGCTTAATGCAATCACACAATTCTCAAAAATTTACTCTGTTGTGTATTATTTTTCCGGTATTTCATTACCCCAGCGATCAGAGCAGAGCAGTCTTGGGCCAAAAACGGTGTTTGGCTACACACGATTTCCGCAAAGTTGTGCAAAGAAACCTTAGTTCATTGAACTCAACAGTGCCATGTTGAAAATCTTTCTTGAGAGAATATCTAGCTAGGTTTGAACAAACTGAACTATTATACAACCAAAGTTTATGATTTAAAACAATCTGAAAACTAGCAGATAACCATGTTTGAATTTGATATCTTCCAGCCTGGGCAAGCCACTACAAGTTTTTTATTAGGTGGAGGTGGTTGTTGCATACAACACAACAACAAACACCCTTATTTGTGTGGGCTTGCCCAGGCTATATATCATGAGTTCATCGTTAGCCGAGCTCGCTGCATACGATGAACTACATTGGCCAGTGTCTAAGTTTTTACAAAAAGCATTATAAAATTGTTATCATTGCATAAGTCAGAGCACTAGTCTAGTCCTTTGAATTGATATAACCAAGCAATGTCAATAGTATATACCTGATAGGCGCTAATCAATTGGTAATAGCTATCCAAAACTGTTACTTTTCCCATCAGGTTTGTCTTTTGTAACTTTCTTTATCATAGTTCATGATATTTCCATTGAAATGTTCATGAAGTAATAATGGTTGCCCGACCCTCTGTGCTACAGGCATAACTTGTAGAAAGCTCACGGGCAATGATATGATACACAGCCTTCATATCAATGTGTGAATATAATTAAGCTATGATTGTATTCCAGCCAAATTTTAAAGCAAGATGAAAAGCCGCATTAATAAGGTCTCGGAATTATGAATGAGGTAGTGATTACAACTGAACTGTTATAACATGGCAGTGTCACTACTGTACAATCATGCATAATAACATTTCACAGATAATAATCTACAGCATCCCGGCTATAATAATAAAACCCAGTAGGGGTTAACAGTGAATAAACATGAAAGAGAAATTTCCTTGGATAATAAATCAGCAATCATGTTATCACCCAGGCCGTAGGCATCATTAGTACTAAAGTTGCCTGGTCTGACCCACTTTGCGTCTATTATGATTATCATTGCGTCTATTATGATTTCTTATATGTTTCTCAATGTTTGGCCTTACTAAAAATTGGCCTGACTTCACCAACAGCGGGTACCATGCCTACAGCCCTGCTATAATCATTTAATTTAAAAAAAATGATATTCTGTTTCATAGAATGCCTGCACCAACAAAACTAATTGTAAGATTTCAATCTCATTGTGTTCAACAAATTTTTTCATTTTCATTTGCTCATAAGAGAATTCAGTCCAGTGGCACTTAAAAAGTTTCATGACCTGTCCCTCTACATCAACTTGAATCATTGTTGCAAGTGAAGTGCTAAATTTGGGTACTTAGCGATACTCCAGGTCTCCAAGCAGAATGATTGCCACTCTTGTTTGTCACCATACTATCAGATAGGCCAAAATAAGTTGTCCTCACAAAAAATCTGTTATTCAGGCATGAAGTGGAGATGTGCTTGGGTGAGGGGAAAATAAATTGCTGTGATAACAAGTTTGTAACACAATAGCAACTACTGCTCAGTATTACAATGTTATGCAATGTTCAGTCTAATCATACGTGATATTAGGATTTATCTGCTCACTGATTATTTTTCACTAAAGGCAACACAGCTCTTACTTTGAATTGTGTATGACTACCATAAATAAACCCAATATAAACAAGATATCAACCATTGCATGAATGAATAGTGCAGGTTTCATAAACCTTGTCTGGGTTTTATAGCTATTGACAATTGGTTCGTAAGCAAAGACCTGGACACTCAATTATGCATTTGAATTTCCACGTTGGTGGTCAAAGGGTGTTTGAAGACCTGTTTGTATCTGTTTCCTGATTTCATTAGGAGTCACCTTTGTTATTTGTGTTGAACTCGTTTCTTAATGATAGACCAAGATACTAAAAGCTTACACTGAGATATTGATGAAACAGGCCATTCCATCAACAATCACAGAAATGAGCATTTTTGCTTTAGGTAAAACTAAGTGTTGCAGGGTCAGCGGGTCGAAAGAGCGGTAGTTTGAGACAAGACAAGTTAGAATGATTCACACCGGATGCTCACTAAGAATTATCTAATATGAAAATGAATCTCTAGGAGCATGAAATTCAAAACGCAAAAACAAGGCCTCGACCAAATCTAGGCAGGGAGTGGAGATGAGGGTTAATTAGGTTAAAAATTCAACCCCTCCCCCCCCTACTCAAGGGCCGTTATGCACCATTTTTATACTATTCAATCTCAAAAATCCTCTTTGCTAACAGGAGGATGCAGCCCAGAGCCAAAAAGCGCTTACTTACTGCAGGGTGTCCGGCGTGCTCATTGCTGGGCATTGAGCGGATGTTTTGTGCACCGGTTCACCCTAACTGTAGCTTGGCTGGGACTTGGCTACCAGACTATTTGACATTAAAATCAAAAGATTCAGAAGTATAGCTGTGTTGGGGGATCTCTGTGACATAGCCAGGGTCTGGCTCACCCACCCAAAGACCCTGGCTGACTCTGACACATAACAAAATTAGTACCGACAAGAGGTGGACCAGAGAAAGGTTGATTCATTTATTATTGGGGGATAAAATTTCATTGTGTATTAATAGTAGCAGCACCATTGTAGTACTTGCAGTAGTACTAGTAGTAATAAAAGTAGTGGTGGGGATATGCATAATCAAATTTAAGTGGGAACAACTCTTGGTCTAAACTGCTGTGGATTGTAGAATCAATATTAAATGGCAACTGTCTCAAATTTGATTCATTTCAACAATGATTTAAAACAGATTTATGAGGAAGTATGCGATTGAATTTTGATAGTCCTGGCTGTCAAAAATTAATTAGTGATCAGTATCAAATCAATCTTCAGTGTCATATGATTGATTTTTTCATTTTGCTTCACTGATTTAAGAATGATCAGTTGTGATTGAAGTTTGAGTTATCAGTTAAATGTGGGATAGACTCACTATTTACTCCAGCTCTTGACTAATTTGCCATTAATTATCATTATCAAATCATTATTCAATCAGTAAGGGTATGTGTTAAGAGTAACAGTGATTTTTAGATCATTATCAACATATTATTAAATCTTAACCCTGGCTAAATCAAATTACAATCATTTTTTTCTCTCTGTGTATATATATATCTATATAGTATATACATCAAATAATCAGTGTTCGAAATGAGGGGGGGGTACGCAGGGGTACGGCGTACCCCTAAGAAGAATTAGTGGGGGTACTCCCTGGGAGGCGTACCCCTCATATAAGGTTGCTCATATCTTATTAAATGCGATAAAATGGAATGAAGTGAAATATTCACACAACTTTTTTTCCCAAACTTATATTAGCCCGAGTTCATTACACCAAGAAACAGTGCGCGTTTTCGAGACGAGAGACCGATCTCGGAAACGAAGAAATAAAAGAGGACGATCTTTGATTTCTTCAGTTAGTTTTCCGCTATTATAGCGGAACAACTAAATTATTTTGTCAAAAGCCTGAGAAACGATCAGTTTTTTGTCAACCGACACAATCAACGGGCCCCACAATCAACTGGAATCCTCGAATAATCATTGCTTGGATTCTTTTCTTGTGTTTTTGATGGTAGTTTTGAATAAACTCTTGCTTATTTTACTAGTTTCTTCATTGTTTCTTTCAATTCATGATGAAACGGCATGGGCCAATAGATAACTTCTTCAAAGGTGAGTAAGAATTAGTGACTATCATGAGTTTAGAGTCTGTATTTAAGAAAATAGTGAGTGACTGAGCTTATCATATAATAATATTCATGATGGCTCGGGTATGAGACTGTATTGTGTCTGGGGTCTGTGTGGACTGTCCATAGGGTTTCTTGACTCACTCACATCACAATCTTGAGACTCCGTAGTTATAGAGCACCCAGGTTGTGCAGCTAGGCCCACTTTTAAGTTTTTACTGGACACAACACAGGGTCAGTGATGTCTGTCTCACCAACTACTTAAACTTGTATTGTATCTGATTTGCTCACTTCGCTGTAATACCATCAAAAAATTTTTTTGGCTCAACTTGAGTCACTAGCTTAGTACAAAGGGTCAATTATGATCATGAAAAAATTGTTGGCCAGTCACCTATTGTATGTTGCATGTCCAGACCTTTTACTATACAAATATGATTTTTATTTCATCATTGTCACAAGCTTATTTATTTAATTATTTATTATAGTAAAAAGGACCAGCAGCCCTGCTGAAGCACATGCTGGATCTAGTAATTCAAAAAGTGGTAAGTAAGTGCTATTGCTTCTGTGCAGGTTTGAGTTATCATAAGGGAACAACACAAAGTGGGTAGGCACCATGCTATGCACATACATGCACAATAGGCTTTTCAATTCTTTAGTCACAGGTTGTTACATTACCATTATTTTTAAAACCTTGTTTTAGAATCGACATACAATGCAGCGGTTGAGAGTTTAACCAGTGATGAATCCGACTCAGTTGTAACAACATCTGTTGTTAGCAACATCCCACATGTAGATGGTAGGTTGCCTGCAATGGGCACCTGGGGAATCCAAATATAAACTACGCATCACCCACCAACACAGGGAGGGGGCTGTGTTGGTGGGTGATGCGTAGTTTATATTGGGATTCCCCAGGTGCCCGTGGTGCTTGCCAACGTGATAGCGAAGTCCTTTATTGGAAAGATTACAAAGTTTTTTTAATTCAAATGTGCTATACAATGTATTCTTATTGTAGTATCTAATATGAATGATGAGGCTGAGAAGTCAGCAGAATCAAATCTCAGTGAGGCCATAGTGATTGGTGAGTCGACCAATTTAATTTTGGCTGCTTATTGGAATTTAAAACTGTAAGAACTTATACATGTTGTCACATTTTGTCCCAAACCATTCTCATTTAATTCTTTTTGTTAGATGGTGAAGAACAAAATGATGTGATCTCAAGTATCAGCAATGTGGATGGTGAGTTGCAAACACGATATCTGTGATTAGATAGAAAAATAATGCACTGCTCAAAAACAAATATAAATATTTGTTAATTTCTCTATTCAATTCAAAGGAACTTAAGATTACCTTCTCTGGTGTAAGTATATCTGAGCTAACAAATGTGTAGCTAGCAGTAATATAGCATAACCAATCTGTTTTCTCAGCTTGTAACGGTATGTGGCGTCAATGTCTTCTTTCTTCTAATACTCCTCTCCTGATATATCATTATTGGTGTGATGGGCACTTTTCTGATTTATGATTTGTACTTTCTATGGGTTATCCCCTCAATGTAGTGTGTGAAAATTCCTTCTTTAAAATCTAAACTTCACTTATTGGTAGGAATGGTGGTGGTGCAAACTGTGAGTGGCTGAATGCTAAGATTAGTTTGTTGAATATTGTAGGGTCATATGGTTTTTTTGTATTATATTTAAATTGGCCTGATGTCTGGTGAAGGAATTCAAAAACATTGCGAGATGTGAAGAGCAAGTATCCATGGATCATCGCAAAAAATAACCATGTAGGTTGCTTGTGGTGCCAGAAGGCCCCCATTCCTATGATGAACCACACTAAAGGAATGAACCCATCAGCAGAGTGGATGGAGATTAAGGTCGGCTTTGAGCCATTAGACAGTGGTGCTGCCAATTTTAAACAACAGTGCACCACTAAGTTGTCTATGCTTAGGGGTAAGATAGCCAAACATTTATTCTCGGAGGCACATAAATCATCAGAGGCAGTATTTAAAGCTAAGAAGAGCAACAGCATCACTCAGCAGATGCTGGCAAATAAATCCGCCAAACACCAGACCTCAACAAAAAAAGTAATTCATGTAGCCTATAACATTGCAAAAATGAATAGACCATACAGTGACCTGTCTGATCATATTATATGTTACCAGCAGAATGGGATTAATATGAGCGGTATCCTCGTTAGTGACAAATCATGTGCAAGTATGATTTCGAGTATTTCTTCAGATATGAGAGGGGTATTGGTTGGTCATATTATTCAGAACCAATCAAAGATTTCAGTAATGATTGATGAAAGCAGTACAGTGAGCAATGAGGAGGGACTTGTTATCCACCTCAGGGCATGTGTTGATGACATTTCCACCACTTTATTTTTAGATTTGGTACATTTGAAAACTGCTGATGCTAAATCTATTGTAGATTGCTTGATACAAACGCTTAGCAACCACGGGTTTGACCACTCATATCTGAAGCGCCACCTTATCTGCTTTGCCTCAGATGGTGCTTCAGTTATGACTGGTCCAACTTCTGGGGTTGGACGTCTACTGTTAGACCGATTCCCAGACATCATTTTATGGCATTGCTCTAACCAGAAATTAGAGCTTGCTGTTGGTGATGCAATTGAAGAGGTAGGCGGTGGTATCAGCTCATTCAAGATATTTGTCACCAGCTTGCATTCTTTATATAGCCAGTCTCCCAAGATGCAGGAGGAAGTGAAGCAGTGTGCTGAATCTTTAGACAGCCAGTTTAGGAAGATAGGCTTCTAGATACAAGGTGGTGTGCATCTTCTCTGAGGACAGCAAAAGCAATATACGTATCCTTTGAAAGTCTTGTTGCCCACTTCAAGTCCCACCCAAATGATACTAAGTTTCAAGGATTTGTTGCAACTCTAACAAGCCAAAACTTCGTCATCAATCTAGGCATTATGTTAGATGCACTGGAAGAGGTTTCTAGGCTTTCCTTACTTTTGCAGAACAGGGATGTTTCATTGGTAACTGCTAATTCTTTGATTGACCAAACAATCAAAGCAATGAGAGGATACATAGACGTGCCAGGTAAGTATCAATCTGAGGCCCTGGTGTCCTGTGAGTCTGGAGAGTTCAAGGGAGTGGTACTATCAAACAAGAGGGTTGTACTCATACATGCAAGTAGGTTTTTTCAGTCACTGACAAACTCTCTTAGTTCCCGCTTGTTTACAGTGAGCTCAAGGAAAGGTGAAAAGGCTGCCAATAGCCAAAAGCATAGTGATGAATATTTTGAGCTCCTCTCTCAAGTGTCACTCCTAGACCCATGTTTGTGGCCAGCCAATTATGAAGAGGTGCCCAGGTTTGGAGAGGTAAGTATTGAAAGTCTTTGTGATAGGTTCAGAGTTGATGTAGATGTGAAAGAACAGATCATCAATGGCTTTAGACTGTACAAGGCTATGGGAGGTAAGACCTCTAATACATCATTGAAAAATTTGCAAAACATGGTCAAGTGTATCCCAGTAAGCACAGCCGAGTGTGAACGAGGGTTTAGTCTTATGAATACCATCATCACATCTAAAAAGAATAGACTAAACATTAAACAAGTTTCAGGCCTCATGGTTGTCAATATTGTTGGTCCTCCTATTCATCTTTTCAATCCAACTGAAAAACTGGCTGAAAAGAGGTCACCATGCAGCCAGTGACACTATATCGGTGAAAAAGAAAAAGCCAGAAGGTAGTGACAACTACTATGCACATGCTTATGCTTTGTTATAGGTGATAGCTTGCTTTGTAAGCTAGTGGGTTCCTTAAATAGATGATAGCTCACTGTAGGGTTGTCATTTTCATTACATGGATAGTAGGTTGCAATCTTGTACTGCTTTCATTCAATAGATGATAGCTTGCTATGGGGTAGCTCACAGTATACCTTCCTCACCATTCTTGCTCCGACTGTTTATTATTTCAGGTAAGTTTACCATATCAATCCCATATCAATCCCATTCTGCTGTTTTGACCTTGTTTTGCATTATTTGTCAGCATGTGAATGTTGATGGTCATACGATACTCTGTTCATGTATTAAAACATGTCTTGTTGTTGTTGTTTTTTCATCCAGGTTATGTATGTAAAATAAACATTTTTAATACACGCATGCTGTGGTAAGTTATGTTTTAAGTTATGGAAAACAACATCATCATTTAGGGGCATTCATGCTAAAAAGATTTTCCGGGGGGGTACCCCGGACCCCCTCTACCGAGAGGGCGCATCGCCCCTCTTGGACTCACCCCGCGAGCAGGGCTGTTAGTCCTGGACACCACCGTCTTAGCATGACAGAGTACCCCCAAAAATCTCTCTCCACTTCAGACACTGCAAATAATATATATAATTTAAATTTTCATTATCAATCCATGATTTGAAAACCAACAAAAGCCTATTGCCGATAATGCATGCCAATCCATCGTGGCTGTACTACTACTTGGCGCTTGAGATATTTCTGAATAGTTGTGATCGTTCATGATAGTTTTGGAGTTGGTAAATTAAATTGTATAATAAATAGGAGCAACTTTGCGTGTAAGTAATTTCCCAAACAGCATCATATTACGCAGGACAATCGCGCTTTTGTGCCTCCTGTCACGAGAGTTTTTGACACCTTTCTTGCCTCTCGCTAACGAACGGCTCAACTGGCATAGAAAAAACTAGGGACGCTAATATAGCACAACCGTCTTCGAACATGTCGTAAACCAGAATTTCTTACGATAACTTCATTGGCGCTTACTACCTGTCTCAAGAATCCGCTTGAAGTTGCTATCGAAACGCAGCTACTTTGCAATTACTCGTGAATCTCTAATCTATGCCTCGACCTTCGTAAGTTGGTAATTCGCACAGAGCTTCCAAAGTAGCAAGTACGAAAAGCGATAAAACTTACAACAATAAATAAAACAGTTTTAATTGTATTTCTAGTCGTTCGTTGTTTGACAGACAGCACTCTTGAAACCAATATTTGAGTTGCTACGAAGCCCTACATGCAGAGACTCGTACGCCTAAATCTGAACACGTTCTCATTTGGTACCTTGCGTTTTATAATCATTTACTACTATAGGAAAGCATTTTATTAAAAAATCTTACAGTTATCTATGGGACAAAAAATGCATTGTAATAACATGCCTTTTTCAGGCCCAGTAAGCATATAACCAGCCTCTTGGTTTTCAGGTAACATGGGGATATTTAACGAATGTTTAGCTATAGAAAGCATTCATTTATTGTATAGCATGTTTTTTTTTGTAGAAGTTGGTTAGTAGTAAATTTTTAGAAGAAAGTATCACTGTATATGTAGAACGACTGCGATTGGTTGATAAACACCAGCATTAGTGAAATAGTGAACAGCTTTAGTGAACACCAGCGTTAGTGAAATTATTAGATGTTCTCAACATAGAAACCAGTGGCAAGTTTATGATATAGACTAATTAATTGCCTAAACCTAGATCATCACTTAGTCAGGACCATTACTTGGTAGCAAGCTGGCAGAGGTATTAAAGGGCGTTGGTAATTATGAGTTGGCCACCTTGCATGAAAGGGCATTGGTAGGTAGATGGATAGATTTCAAATAGGTAGATAAATCGACGATACATCAGATAGTTGGCTCCTATAGCATAGAGCATCCTCGGTTAATGATTTGGAATGATGCACAGTTGTCAAAAAAGACTCCAGCTGACATTACTGAATGATGCTGTCTTATCTAGAACCAAATATTTCCAGTAAGACATAAGGAAAGAACAAGACAATACACCATCAATGCAACTCTCCTAGCATATTTAATGGAAAAGCATTTCACGCTTACAGCACTCACAAATTCTGGACATGGGATAATCACCATTGCAGGTCAACTCGTAGATTTTGACTCACCCATTCTATAAACTACAGCTTTGAGTGCTTGGATCGAAAAAATTTTAGCTAATCACCAAAACCTGTAATTGAATCCCAGATCAAAACCATGGATTACATCTTGAAGAGTGCAATTTAAGATCTATGCCTAACTAGACTTCCTATCAACAACAGCACCCAGACAATAGCAACTTGTGTCATGTGCATTTGGTATTGCCAGACATCAAATAATAATTTATAATTAGTCATTCGATATGATGACAATTCCGCTAACATAAAACACCAAGACGTAGCCAAAAACTATCTAAAACTCCAAGACTCACAATCAAAGACCTGAGACATATAGTTTCACTCCTGGACAGCAATGCTAATGCTTAGTATAAAACTAGGAGCGTTCACTCATAATCTTCACTCTTTTAACACAGCTTCATCATGGCGGACAGACGTGTCAGCCGAACAAGCCGAAGAGTCGATACCCAAAAAAACAAAAGGGTGACTATAATTTTTAGTCTCAGACAATTACTTTTCTATTTTTATAGTTTATTGTCTAAAGGTATAATTATTGTATCTGTTTTGTTGTTCTAAAATAAACATAAGGCTTTAGGAAAACTCATTATATTGTGACGGCCGATTGCTGTGCCTAGGAACAAAAAAGAGGAGAGAAGACAACAGAGCGACTGACACCAGGGCTGAGCCTTGACTCAGCCGATGACACGGCCTTTGCTAGAACTTTTGGTTGGCCGAAGGTGGGCTACTGAAATGGCTGTGCCAATATAGCCTGATTGATATAGGGTGTACCATAAACTTACTGGGTAAGCAAATTTTTGACAAGCTCTCTCAAAGCAGGAGAGATTTACTTGAAGAGAGTGACAGTCATGGTTTTATGGCTGATAGGAACCAACTGCCATTCTACGGAGTCATACCCCTACTCATGCGGCTTCACGATGTAAAAACGGAGAAGGTCTTTATGGTGAGCCACATAAGCAGTGATGCCATCTTGGGAATGATGCACTTTTTGTTTGCCCACCAGTGTGCTATGGAGTTTCAGCAGCTTCCGTTGACTTCTAAGGATATTCACGGGTTGCTGTTGCTTAGCAAAATACAGGTGATGAAAGAAATGGTGGAGCTGGCTCAGACACAGATGGCCATTTCATGTTGAGTCGCCACCCTAAATTACTTTATGTTGGGACTGATAAAGGGCTGCCCAGAGAGTCTGCTGCTGGCTACAAGATTGAACCAGCCTGGGCCAAAGGGAAGCACAGTCACACGGTGCCTAAACCTTAGCAGCCAACCTCTACATCTTTGAGCTGTCACCATGGTTGTGACAGCTCAAAGACCATTGAGCTGTCACTTGAACACAGGTGTGGAAGACTGTCAGGTGGATAAAGAACTGTCCCTCTCTGTCTCAAGTTTTGCAACATTGAGTGCAAAAACAGCGGAGGCAGGTGTGCCAGTCTAACTGGAGGACCTGTTGTAAGCAGGCAAAAAAAATTTCACAGAGCTGGGGCAAGCCGAGCGGCTAGCAAGGTTGTTAGCACACTACCAGAGGACGTTCAGCACTGGTGAGGAAAACATGGGACAGACATATGAGATGGAGCATTCCGTTCTACTGAATGAGGGAACTCGGTTATACGTCAACCTCCACACCAGCTTGGAAAAGAGGAGGAGATCGAGGCAGAGTGACAAGTGCAAGATCTTTTCAACAAAGGGCTCATCAAGCCCACTGGAGACGCTTAGAGTTTTTAGTGGTGTTTGGGCGGTTCTTTGTTGAGTACCGTTGGCTGAATGCAGTTACTTATCAGGATGCCTATTCCCTTGTTTGGATCGACAACAGCCTTGAGACCATTTCTGACAGCTAATCATTTAGTAATTCGGACCTGGTCAGGAGCTACTGGCAGGTGTTGTTAAATGACGCAGCTATGAAAAAGTCGGCGTTTGCTCTTCACTTCAGTCTGTGAAAGTGGAAGGTTCTGCTATTTGGATTTACTCCGTGTCAGCCACTTTTCATAAGCTGATAAAGCGCATGGTGCATAGCCTGCACTGGAGGACACTGTTACTTTACCTGAAAGATATAATAGTCGTTGCACCAGATTTCGATACATACCTGCACCGACTAGAGGAGGTGTTCTAGCAGCTGAAGGGAGCTGAACTCAAACCAGCCAAGTGCGAGCTTTTTCAATCACAGGTGCTTTTTCATCAATTACCTGGACAATGTGGTCATTACTGACGGGGTGACTACTGACCCTGAGAAAACAAGGACGGTTTGAGAATCAGCGACCTCTAGGTGGCTCATGGAGCTGCAAGGCTTCCTGGGCATAGGTTTCCACAGCCGACAACATGGTTTTCACTAAAAATTTTGGTCGGCCGAAAGTTGATTAATGAATCAGCCCTGCAACTGAGAGTGAGGCTTAGCAGCAGACGAGGACTATAAAAAAGAGCCCAGACTAGCAAAGGAAAGCAGAGTGCTTGGAAGTCTCACGCTGTGCTGTTACTTATATGTTTATTGCAAATTTACCTGTACCCAAAAATATATTTTTGCAAAATATATATTCTCATAGCCTTGTACTCAAGTGGTTTGATTCTTGGGGAACAGGTAGAGGAACTCGGCCTTTTTCTTCACAATATTCTTTACCAATAGTAATTCTCATTTAGAACTGGATATACATTACTCACTCATAGAAAGGTCAAACTTAAAATCTTGGTTACCTCAATCATCAAAATAGATTGATTGTAAGAGTCAGTAATTTAAATTAGACCTTATCTAGGGGCTAGTAGCATTAGTTATTAGGCAGTGTTATTCGTGGTTAACCTGGGATAGCCAGTTCAGAAACCAAAAAAGAGAATTTAGCAAGAACTTGAAAGTCACACCTTGCCAAAACATGCATTTTGACTGAGTTTATTAAAAGCTGTCTTGCTCTTTCCACTTACGTTCATGTAGGTGTACATCTGGCAAACTTGTGGAAAATGTAGAGAATTGAACAGGTAGAAATTTACTTTTAGAGAACACTCAGTTCATTCCCAGCCACTGGGCATGGATGATGTAAAGGTGCAAATGAATGACTTACTACAGCATGAACTAGTTCAGCGTGCTAACAAGATGGCTCTGTTTGTGAACAAGAATAGGTCGCGGTGCTTTTATATTAACTACTGGCCACTCAGTCACATACCACTACACTTACTCCCTTTTCTGAGTTGCTGCCTGACAAAGACAATATGCTTCTAATTAAACCTTTTTGAAGGGTGGTGGAAGTTTCCATCTAGGTTGGACGCTCAAGAAAGGTTTGCTTTCATGTACTGTATAGGTTTTTAGTCTTAGAAGGTTCTCCCTTAAAGTGTGATCATTGTAACTACTACCTTCTAATGTGAGGCTGACAAAGACAAGACTGAATTGTGTGGCTATTGTGTAAATATAAGTATTTTCACATAAAGTCTTGAATAATTTGGATGCTTGCATGGTTTTGACAGGTACAAAATCAGTATACTAACAATATAGGTGACTATTATTAGAATATAACAAAATGTAGTTTTTCTTTTTTCTGGTATAACCAATGCCTATGTATTTACAGCTTGCCTTCATGGCTGCCCAAGGTTCCGTTGTGTTAGAAAATCATCTGAAACAGTTTGTTGAAAATAAAGTTGGAGAAGAGGTTTTCCTTGATTTTTCTATCGGATCCATTTACATCAGACCTGTGAAAAAGGGCGGCTCAACGACATTGGGAGCTTTTTGGGTTCGCGTCATTCAGGCATATTTTCCTTCACCTGAATTTACGTACACAAAGAACTATAGCAGTTCTCATGGTTCTGAGGTTCTAACGGTGAGTTTTGTTTTTGCGTGAATCATGTTTCAGTATATATATGTGAATCATGTTAGTAATATCAGTTGAATCGTATTAGTAATATCAGTTGAATTGTGTTAGTAGTATCAGTTGAATCATGTTAGAAATACCAGTTGGATCATGTTAGTAATATCAGTTGAAGCGTGTTAGTAATATCAGTTGAATCATGTTAGTAATATCAGTTGAATCATGTTAGTAATATCAGTTGAATCATGTTACTAATATAAGTTGGATCATGTTAGTAATATCAGTTGAATCATGTTAGTAATATCAGTTGAATCAAGTTAGTAATATCAGTTGAATCATGTTAGTAATATCAGTTGAATCAAGTTAGTAATATCAGTTGAATCATGTTAGTAATATCAGTTGAATCATGTTAGTAATATTAGTTGAATCATGTTAGTAATATCAGTTGAATCATGTTAGTAATATCTGTTGAATTGTGTTGATACTTAAATATGAGCTTAACCTTCCATCTAGACTGTCGCCGATGATTATGCCATAAAGATATACCTTCGGACTGGTCTAGTGGTTATTGAAGGAGATGTGGTGTATGAATGGTTCAAGGTCATATTTAGGAAGGTTATGCAGCACTACGACAATTCTACTTATTCTCTTCCCTTAGACTATCGCAATGATCAGCTCATCATTGATGCTCGGCGAGAGATACAAAAGAAAGGTAACAAGTTTTCACTTTTTTCAACTCGTGTAATGTTTGTTATTTACTGAGGCAAGAAGCTTTATGAAAACAATTTGAAGTGTATATTACTGTTTAAGTTAGCGCCTGTTTCCTATGGCATATCAACTGCTGTAAAATATACAGTAAATACTGTACAGTAATTGCAAATATAATATTCTTTTGAGTTACTGTGCTTAAGCTGTGTCTTTCAGAGCTACACGAGTTGATAGTTGGGCAAGTTTCATGTGACAGTCATCGTATATACAGTACAGTATGTAGAAAGAATCAAAATGTCGGTGTGAGCACAATAATGCACGTGGTATAAAATAACATAGAATAGATATATTATATTAATATACTGTTTTTGATGTTTGTATATATAATTGTATATCACTGCATTAGAATGTCAGGAAAGTAACCATCACTATGCATGTATTGTTAGTAAGAATCTTGTTTGTTTTTAGAAAAAAAAAATCTTTTTCTGGATTACGCTCAACCAGAAATTATTGATGAGAAATTGGCTTTTGTTTCTTCTGATGTAAAAATGACTGAGCTTGATCAAAGGTTTGCGGCAAACAAAGAGTCTGGCAAGGTTAGTAGATGAAATGTGCTACAGTTAGTAGATTACATGTATTACAGTTAGTAGATTACATGTATTACAGTTAGTAGATTACATGTATTACAGTTAGTAGATGTCATGGATTACATTTAGTAGATGGCATGTATTATAGTTAGATGAAATGTGCTACAGTTAGTAGATTACATGTATTACAGTTAGTAGATTACATGTATTACAGTTAGTAGATGTCATGGATTACATTTAGTAGATGGCATGTATTATAGTTAGATGACATGTGCTACAGTTAGTAGATTACATGTATTACAGTTAGTAGATGACATGTATTACAGTTAGTAGATTACATGTATCGCAGTTAGTAGATGTCATGTATTACAGTTAGTAAATCGCATTTATCGTACGTATTCTAATCCTATTCAGTTTCTTAGGCATTTACGTGCACAACTGTGGTTGCTTGCTGCCGAGCTCATTACTAGCAGCTAGCCTACTGATTCCATTCGCTGAATGACCATATTCTCAAAATACCACAATATAACTTACTTGATGCTATATCAACCTCACCAATTTATTTTCAGCTACCTTCTTATTCTGCCACTTATCTCAGCCATCATCAGTTTCTGTATAAGGAAACACGCTGTTAATTACTCTCTCACTGTTTTGCGCTAATTAATGTAGATCAAATCTGTGGAATAATACTTTTTTACGATTTTCCATTTTTATTAAGTTTTACATTTTTTGTCACAGAGAAAATAAAGCGGTTGTTCTTAACCTTGTTGGACGTACTGAAACTCGCCATTTTCATATGTGATTTCACCAAACCCTTCCATATTAAAAATTTTTTTTTATCACATTAAATACATAGGTATATGTTTCACTGGTGCACAAAGTGAGCTGTGCATTAATATCACTACATTTAAAGTACATGTATCAATAAAATGCATGAACTCACAATTAACTACATATCTTTTCATAAAGAGCTGACCTTGCAAATCAGTGTGACTTCTTCTGTTGCTTCTGAGTGAACACTTACATGTACATATTTCGACATTCGCCAAACCTCTGTGACTGACTCATCCAACCCCTAAGGTTCGATGGAACTCAGGTTAAGAACCGCTGCATTAAATGAATTTTCAAGTCATTAAATATTCATTTTTCTGTTTACGTCTTGCCTTACAGCTAGCCAGTGTTTCCTCTAATGCTGGGCTGACTACTTGGATGGGGCTGCAAGATGGCAACAGCCAGGTATATCTATTGTGGAAACAGCTGCTTAATAAGTGGCTGAGTACTGATGGGTGTAAAGTCTACATATGCACACGTCAAATGGATATCCAGAGATACAAGGACTTGTCCATCATGGCTTATAAGGTAAAGCTGAAGTTGATTTAGACGAAACCAGTAAACAATGTGAAGCAGCATTTTTGGAATTTTTGTAGCACTGAGTAGGATTTTTCGATATCATTTTAACAAATTTTGTTTTTATTTGCTACTATCATGCTGCTTCATAACTGAAAAGTGAATTTTAAAATTCTTAAAATACAATTACTTTTCACCTCCATGTAATTCAATTGTTTACTGTATAAATACAACTAATTGCTATTCCTTGCATTAACATCTAGAAAGAAGAATTTTTTGTAAATTTCTCAGGATTCTGTTTACTATATCATAATAGCACCCTAGCAATCCTGCGCGCCGTGAGAATCGGCATGTGTAGTTGGCAAGTTCATAATTATTTAGCATTGGAGCAAGGTGTTGGAGTGGTGCAGTTGGTAATGTGCATGGTTGCTTAACCAAGCATTTGGGTTCAATTCCTGTTTGGTGCAATCTTTTTTCCTAATTTCTAAGCATAGCTTTAGACAGATGGACCAACACAGCTTTTATCATAGTAAAGATGATGCCTGAGATTTATTGCGTTTGCCACCAAGTCATTATTGAGTTGGCAGAAATGTATGATAGAATTATTACAGACTATTTACATGGATCTGTTGTACATCATTCTGCCATTGTTCATAGAACCGGTTGCATGATGGTCTAGAAGCAATCTACACTTGTGGTCGGAGCGCAGCTGGAATGACAGCTGACAAGACTTCCCTTCTGAGAGGACACAGCGCTGAGGAACAACTATTTATCGAATACAGAATACTCAATAAAACCAAGCTGACCACAACCAAGAAAATTTCATGTAACTTTATTGCTGGCATGTACCCTAGACAGTCAGTAGAGCTTATGATTACTTCAGCAACCTTTGATGCTGAAGGATTGGACAAATCTCAAAACTTGCACACAGTTTCGGTTTCAAATATGGCTATAGAAACCTTCACGTCTGAGTTCATAGACAGGCTGTCAGCACTTTGAAGATTGCTTTAGAAATCTGTAGAAAAACAATTTGATTTTATTAACATTTGATTGTTTATGAATATTGCTAGTTTTATTAGCTTAAGTTATTGTATCACTTTATTAATATGCAATCTGCACCTTGCGTAACTGAATGAGACCCTGACAAAGATTTTACATTAAGTAGTTTTTAAAATCTTATTTTATACAATTTACAACAGACTCTGGTCAGTAGAGGAGTTCTGTACAGGAAACAATGAATTGCAGACATTTAAACCACTGTACTCACTGTTAATGATCATCAAAGATGTTGTATTAAAGTTAATTTAAAAATGCAGTTGTCATTCAAATTTTTGACGGGTCTGTAGTACCAAAATATAATAATAAAACAACAGCTTTGTAACAGTATTCGGTGTAAAATTTGTAATAGCTATCAGTGCAAAATACTAGTGAGTATAACACATTGTTATAGCCTTGAAAATACACAAAGCAGCTAAACAGATCTCCAGTACTACTTAATGAGGTGAACGAGTGCGCCAGGGCTTGCTCTCTCACTGCTGTAAACGCAATCTAAATAGCGTAGTGGTTAACATCCCAATTGGGAATTTGTTTGATTAACTTTACTAATGAAAGCTTATGCTCTATATCCTAACCATATTGTAATATTAAGCTGCCCATACAAAAGACTTGCATTCTTTTTCATTTTGCGTTTGCAAGCTGCTAGCTTATCGCTCCATAAATTTTATTTACAATCTTTCATGTACTGCAGGTAGCGGACATTAGCAGTTCATTTACGAATAAGTAAGGATTAGCAAGGATCAGTTTGCTGAAGGCTGAAGTTAGCCTCGTAAAAGACCTTACATAGACTGGGTAACTCGTTCTAGAAAGTTAAAAAGCTACCTCAGCTAATCGCTGTAGACCTCGGCTGTAACGTTATAGGAAGGAAGTTGTCTTTTCTCACATGACAGTTAAGAACAGTAAGGACAACTCCAAGCAAACCCTTTGAAGCGTTTCGGTTACCGATAGGTTCAAATTTTACTCAGTGTTGTAGGTGCTGATGAAGAATGGATAACTAAAAGACTGAAGAAATGTTTTGAAGAAGTTAAGAAAGCTGAGTACGTTTAGCAGAGAAAGCTTTGGCCCATTAGCTATAGACTGATTACTTGTGGTGTTTGTCTCGTCTTAGCCGTAACCTGGCCGTAACCAGTTCAGTACGCAAGGCATATTTTTATTTGGGCAATGCACACTGCATGCAATCAATAATGCTCTCAACTGCTGCCAGTACCATAGTTTATTTTACCTTAATGGCAAGGCAGTAACATCCTGGCACAAGTGAATAGACTAGACTAGTTTAATCATCAATTGTCAAAAGAATGACAGGAATTGGGTTGACAGCGGCAGGCAACAAGTGCTCATATTGTATTAGTTTGCTTTAAAATATATAAAAATGGCTACAAACTGTAGAAAGATTACATATAATTACTGAAATGCAAGCCGATGAGCGTGGAAGACCTATGCAGCTGGTATTGTGAACACAAGAGCAAACATGAATGCATTTAACATGCATGAAATATTTTAGGTGTAAATGATGGCAATAAGGCCTCAAATGAATTAGATGTTAAATGAAGTATATAATATCCGTATAACTCAACTAAAACAAAAGAACTCGTGTATATAACATAATTGTTAGAACTAATTTACCATGAAAAAGAGATGGGAAAATATACATAAGAGATTACTTTGGCATACTAACACTTCATACAAAATTATCTAAATTGCAGAAAAATATCTCAAAATTGATTCAGCAAAATCTCTGAAAGCAAAAAACACGTGTTCGTTTAAAAACACGAAGCGCAAGTACAAGTTTAAATTTTGATTAAGGATGTCGTGGCACTAGGACTGCTGCCTTCTTGAGGCAGAGTTATAGGTCTCTTGGGTGCTGTCATCCATGAAAAAAGGATTAATCCTATAGACATAGCATAGGTTACATATCCTCACAGCTTGCTCATACCCGTAGTTAGGCAGAGGGGCTGAGTTAGCAGAGCATCTTGCACAGAATATCTAAAATAATTGCTGATAAGGAAGTGGCTGCTCCTAGATAAAGCCTGAGTAATATCGGTGTAAAGAATTTGCACAGAATGTACTCCTAACATCTAGCAAGAACTGGTAACTCCAAATATCTAGCAAGAACTGGTAACAACGCAGTAGGTGATACTTACGAGACCACAATTCCTGCAGTGGTGTCTCCGTCGTATCACTGTGAAAGGCAATCTGCATGAGCAGCACTTGTCCATCTCTGAGTCAGGAACCCACGCCGGCGGTGCTACAAGAAATCATGCCATTTAGAGACAAGCTGAACGGGATTGGAATGCAGAGAATTAGCAAGATATAAAAAAGTCAACAACAAAAAAAGAGAAACAACGTGGCAGACCGGAAAATACAGTCAAATTGACTTGATACTGCACAATGTTTCCATGATACTGTACATTTTTTCCATGATACTGTACATTTTTTCCACGATACTACATTTTTTCCACGATACTGTACATTGTTTCTATGATACCATACGTTTCCAGGATATCGTACAATGTTTCTATAATACTGTGCACGATTGCGATAATAATATATTGTACATGTATTTTAATAATGGTGTCATCACAAAGCAAAAGGTAACCGCAATGACCAAATCAACAAACACCATAACATTATCCAGCATGTCTATAGCGATGTGCAGTCAAGAGAGGAATGTAAAAAAATCACCAGCTCACCTATAGGCAGAGTGACATCCAATAATAATGCTTGTAATCAATTCAAATAGATCGATGAAATGTTTAAAACATGCTAACATCATAGTAAACCTCCGAGTCTCAACTAGTCAACACCTTATCACGGTGATTGGCATCTGATTTTCACCACCATGTAACTCACCTTGGAGAGGCTCAGATTCATTGTCAGATGTCTGAGGAACAGCCGAAGGTTTTTTGTCAAGGGTGTCGACAAATGTGTCATCACCAGTGTGCAGTTCAAAGACACATTTAAGAATATTCCTAAGGTCACAGGCAAAGTTAGACTGTAACTGGTCCGCAACACCTGAAAAAGATGATAAAATAAAAATATTACAGCTCGAGATGACCCATTGCTGAACAAACTCATCATAATCACCTATTATTAATCGTCAGTTATTCTCTCAAGATGAATTTACTAACATATTCATTAGCTGATCATTGAGGCTGTAATGATCAGCCAATCAGACACTTCCTAAACAGGTCCTAATGTAGCTATGCTAACCAATGAAAAAGCGCAAACAGCCAATCAGTTTTATTTGTAATACACTCAGTAGTAGAGTTGATATAAAGTACTACAAAATTTGCTAAATCTTCGTTATTACAAACAGCTGATGAAAGTCACTCAATTCCTTGAATGCCAGTAAAGATTTTACACGTGAGCATGGATGAAAGAGGTTTTTAGAAGTAAAGTTGTATTCTCAAGTTGATATTACACATTTCTGAGTTACATAAACATACAACTAATCTAAACACAAACCAACTTAAATTTAACATTTTTATGGTTCATTATAAAATTTTAAAAATGTTATTAATGGAAAATGACTATCATTACAGTTAACCATTTTTTAACTAAAATTATAAAAAAAATGAATGGCTTACAATAATAATTGACCAATAGCAAGTAACTAATAGTAATTGACCCACAGCAAGTGACTAATAATAATTGACCAATAGTAAGTGATTAAGAATTAGTAACCAATAACAAGTGACTAATAATAATTGACCAATAGTGAACGAATAATAATAATTGACCAATTACCATTGACTGATAACAACTAACTAATAATAACTGGCCGATGGCCATTTACAAACACGCAAAAAATGTCAAACATCTTACAATTTAATACTACTTTTGGTACATATATATTAAGCTGCTTTCATCAATGCTTGTGAGTGCCATAGAATTATCAGATTACTTAATTTTTGTGCTTTCAAAAATACACCAGAGTAAGATGATTTTATAATATGTAGAAAACAATTCTATTTTTTGTTTAAAGATTGCAAACTTTTTTGCCAAGCTAATATTGTTTAATAACATCACATTAATTTCGTGTGGATTAGCTTTTATCCAGAAAAGCAACAGCCATGCTTACCTGATATGCATACAAATAACTTATGAAGCAGCTCTTGAGCATTTCTATATCTGCCACGCAGACTATCCGCCTTCTCGTCACCCAGAGGTCGTGCAGACAGCTGTTTGTGTCGCATTGTTGGACTTTCACTTCCTGAGCTTGTTTCGAAGTCACTCATTGATATTTCCGATGAGTCTGTCGACTCATCATCGATAGTAAGGTTGGTGACTCTGCCAGGAAGAATGTTTGAGACAGACCTGTGGAGAGTCACTTGAGACGGGCCAGCAAAAGCTGAAACCTCCATATCGTCAACATCTTGAGCAGCGCCATCAGGAAGGTTGAAGACAAACTCAGAGGATAAAGGCTGTGAAGTGGTGGGGTCTGCTGATTGCTGCCTCTTCGCGCGTCTGCTGCGCGATGTGACTGAAGTATGGCTAGGGTTTTGTTCTCTAGTTCGAGTAGAAGGCATATCAATCCTGGCTATTGCATGGTTGGGTTCATTGCTAAGTTCAGTCAATGGCTGAATTGTTTCGTTGAGGACAATTAATGTGGAATTATCCGAAGTGTTAGTTGTTTGAGAAAGGTTGTTGTTACCTAACTCTGGAGGTAAGTCCGCAGGCTGCTCTGACGCTGAACCTGCAGCCTGGTCAGTAGGGTAACTCAACCCGTCAAGCATGTTGAACAGAGCTGCCCTAAAGTCATCAGCGCGAGAACTCTCCGAGTTCATGCCATTGAAACTTTGTACATTCGATATGTCGTTGAATAAACTAGGAGATGCATTCTGGGTTTTCAGGGCATCCAGTTCGGCCGTTTGTGTTTTTGATGTAGACACAGGGGTTGTGTCCTCTTCCGCCGCTTGCTCGAGGTTACAAAGGAGTCGCTCAAGGAAGCGTAACTCATTTTGTGTGAGTGTCCATAGGAGCTCCCTGTAAACACACAGACCCAAGCGTGTCATCAAGAATCAGTCCAGTCTATAAGATCTGGTTGAACTTACAGGATTCAGACACCAGTATGTTGAAAGGCCACAATATTAAGTTTTACTTCAAGGTTGACTTGCAACAAAATTCACATTACAGTTATTTGGTATCAAAAGATTCACCATGTCTTACTCTGTTGTGTTGTAAGTGCCAAATATGTGGAAATGTGATTACAAGCTCTTAAAAGCTCAAAAACGAAAAGCTGCCGTAGATTGGAATCTCTTTATTTCGATGACGTAACCACGAAATTTGGTTATCGTCTTGTCACGTATATTCTCATGTGAATTGAAAGGCCAATACAAAGCTCAATATAAAACTTGTCGTAGTACTAGTTTATGACAAACATTTCGGGTTTTACCGAAGACCCCGTATCAAATATAGATGCTCGCTACTTTACAGTTTTGTTTCGGCATTATTCAATCGTCAAGTCGTAATGTGATCATGTGACCCAATACTTCGCAAATAATTTTTACAGCACTTTTCGATTATCACAGGTGACCAACAGGCTCGTCATGATTATCAGACAATGATATGTACTCATTCGAGGTAAGGTTAAAAAGTTTAACGATTTTTTACGGTAAGTTATAAGATATCAGTGCTAAAAGTGACAGCATTACGATGACGATAAAACAGAAGCGTAAGATCAATAGACATAGTTTTATTGAATTCGTGAAGTATACTTGTGAAACTATTTCGACGAATAAGGTTGCAAGAAAGTGTAAACAGAAACCATCTCTCACAACTACATCACATTTGAGCCGTTTTGAAAAGAGAATCCAAACTACGGCGGTCTCGTGTGGCTGCGATTTTCTGTCCGTTTTTGAGCTTTTAAGAGCTTGTAATCACCTTTCCACATATTTGGCACCTACAACACAACAGAGTAAGACATGGTGAATCTTTTCATATCAAATTACGGTAATGTGAATTTTGTTGCAAGTCAACCTTTAAAAATAAACTTACTGATCCTACTTCTAGCAAGCATTATTTTATCTCATGGTCTAATTTGCTTTGAACGGTATTAACCAGTGATGATAAAGTTTATATTTATCCTAATTGGCACATTTAACTACACATACTGTATGTCTGAACTAGGCTACCGTTTGAGACAAACTTGAAACAATGTGAAACTATGTTGGAAGAGACTATGAGAGACTTGAAGATGCTTTAATGACATCGTCTTAAAACCTCCCAAACAGTAACCTATGAATATTATTTATGAGTAGATTTAGGAAATTTCTAAACAGCAAAACCTTTATCCGCTTGGCCCAAAAGCTTGGAAATGAAATAAACAACTCTGAAGGTAGCAATAACTAAACACACTAATACCACTCCCAATAACAGTTCATACAACCATTGCACTGGTAAATCAATCTCTACACGGTCAAACCTAAAGGTAATCTGGTTTAGGTATATTCATTATAAGTGAACACCATACTGTGGAGAATATTCTTGTACAATATGTTTCGTTCAATTCGTTTGGCAACTAAAAAACTTGATGATAAGTACTTTATACCATCAAAAGAAAGCGAAGACTATACCATAAATACGAAACTAAACTATACGTAAGAAACTAACAAAGAAATAATAAATGGGAGACTTTAGACTACTCCCAGGCTCCTTCACTGAAAACCGGCATAAAGAGGTGTAGCCTTGGTTATACAGGGAATGTAATAAGAAGTAGATGCGAATAATGATAGAGATAAGAAGCTAATATACCTTATGGTATAGATTAAATTATATATTCAGGTATAAACCCTAAGTTATACTTGTTTTAATTTTAAGAAAACTCGTTGCCTTCAACTGTTTTACCAAACCTACTAAACTATATAGATAAATCTCAAAATTTGTCATCGTCTGTCGCCGTTCGTTGTCTGTCCGTTCGTTGTCTGTCCAGCTATAGCTGATTAAAATCTGGCAATGAAAAATTTGTATCGCAGAAGATTTGATCTTCGAAATCCCTCTCACAAGTCGACAAGCTAACCCCTTAGGTTACACAAGATGCAACGGATTCATCAGGCGATATGAGTCATTATCTGGGTTAAAATACACAGAGAGACTCTGCGCTATGCGCAAGTGACTAAAGCTTGCTCTCATCATTCTTATTAGTAAGTTTAGCAATACGCTTACTCAAATTAGCCAATGGCAACTAGTGTACTTTATCTGCTACTGTTTATAAGCTGTTTTTAATACCAATGCAACGCCGGGAATTCGGCTAGTCATGGATATTTGTGATTTTCAAATAAAAATGAAAATTATGAAGCATTGTTTGACATTTTGTAAGCACTATAAAATTAAATGAAGCAAAGAAGAACTGCATACGTATATACTGATTTTAAAAACTGAAATGTGTTGAGAAATGTTTGGACATTCTATGTGGAAAAGTAGTTCGTATGCTTAAACAAATATCAAATTTTGTATCAAATATGCCAAAAATTTGTCTTAAAAGGTCTGCATAGATCAAAGTTTAACTGCATCAAACATTTTAAGGCATTTGTATGACTTGGCACCAAGGAGAAGATTCTAACATATTTAAGCCTGTTGCGCTAGCTCTGTACTTGAAAAAATCTTAGATGAACTGTCAAAACATCTAATCTGCTAAAATGTTTGTGTACTACTCTGATCATCCTGACCCCTAGTATTGACAATGTTTATAGAATCAGGCATACTGAGAGAAGGTTGTGTTAGTGTAGTCTGTTACGTCAATGTATGAATAAGAGAATCGAATGGACACACTTGGGCTACAAAATACAAAGCAGATATTTATAGCTTAAGCAGTCATTGGAGAGAAGACTGATGGCTTTTTAAATATATGGAGACACGCCCAGATCATTGTTCAACAATACATTGCTACACGTCATAGATGAGTAGTTACAAACCTCTGAGACAACATCTCTGATGATCTTAATGACCTTAGAACATACCATGGGAGCCATTGGTGCAAAATAGACTTGGGAGTAACTTCCTGTGTACTAGAGAGTAACTAAGCATATCATAGAGAGTAACTACTTGTTTCTCAGAGAGTGACTTCTTGTAAATGAAAAAGTAATGTCTCGTGTACTAAAGAATGATTTTTGTGTACTAAAGAACTCTTGTGTACTACAGAAATAAAACAAATTGAGTCAAGACGAAGCCGGTCAATTCATTTACTACACCCACAATGTACCCTTAAAACATGGGTGGTCGGTGAATGATACTCGCCATACAATGTTAACAATTTTACTTAGTAAGATTTCAGCACATTCTTACTATAACATCACTTGATAAATAACGCTCCAACTCATCGCCCCCCCCAAGCCTCATTCAACTTTCAAACTAAAAAGAAAGTCTCTGGCTATCCAACAGAGTCTCTATTAGTTACAGACTACTCAACTCGTACGTCTCACCTGATACGCTTTAACAGACTTTGGAATGGACGAAAAAGTTCAGATAGGTCTTGTGACCGCCTGTCCGGGTTGAGCGGACCTTGGGGGAAGAAGACGAGACCAGTGACAATAGCGAGCCGTGGGATGGTAAACATTAGCACCGGATCATAGTACTCTAGCATGTCTCCCGTGATGAGTCCATGGGCAAGTGCTCTGGCAAAAGTGAGATTAAGGCTATTAGGATGAAACTATACATGAAATATCAAGAGAGCATTAAACAATCAAGATAATGGTATGTACGCAAGATTAAGACGTGACTAAACATGCACACCTAGAATTACTTCTTCCGCTAATCTTCCACCTACTATTTCGCATTACTATAGATTCAAACACGCCCGCCCGAGGTATTGTTATTGTTGTGCCACCTTTAATAGAAAATAACAGAGGCGTGATTGAAAACCACCTCAGTGACCCACCTGCTAACGGTTTCACTAAAAAGAACAGTCACCTCTTGAGACATGTCATACTCCTTGACGGTCTTGACAGGTACCATGGCGGTCACATAGCTGCAAGAGAAAGTTTAAAATTAAAAATTGGCATGAAGTCAGAGATGGAAGATATAGCGCAGGGACAAATCCCCAGCACAAGATTATTGCTGGGGATTTGTCAGCAAAGGTTTAATATGTCACATGTATGTTTAACAATTGCTCATGTGTGATTAAAGCAGTTTTAAAAAACTACACCCTTCTGTGAGACTGAATTTATGCTAGCGATCTTCCAAATCCTCTGTCTTTTAAAATCTAAAGCAATTATTCTAAAACGCATACAAAAGTTGAAGGTCATTCACAATTGTTCATCTTTTTTATGCATAGACACTACTGGGAACATGACAGAAAACAAATATAGTATGTGCACTAGATAAGGATGTAGTGACAGTCTTTAAACACTATGCCTTTCATGGATCGCTTAGCCTCTCAAAATGGCAGCTACCAGCTGGCAGCTATAGCGCAGCTACTACCGTCGCATACCATTAACGTGTACATGCCGAAGCGCAGTATCTGTATAATCATGTTGAGACTGACCATTACTATATAGCAACAAGGTATAATATCTCTATAATATCATGTTGAGACTAACCATTACTACATAGCAACAAGTTATAATATCTCTACAATTCTATGTTGAGACTGACCATTACTACATAGCAACAAGTTATAATATCTCTACAATTCTATGTTGAGACTGACCATTACTACATAGCAACAAGGTATAATATCTCTATAATATCATGTTGAGACTGATCATTACTACATAGCAACAAGTTATAATATCTCTATAATATCACTTTGAGACTGACCATCACTATATAGCAACAAGGTATAATATCTCTACAATTCTATGTTGAGACTGACCATTACTACATAGCAACAAGGTATAATATCTCTATAATATCATGTTGAGACTGACCATTACTACATAGCAACAAGGTATAATATCTCTATAACAATATCATGTCGAAACAGGCTTGCTAGTAGTTGTTAAAACACATCTGATTGATTGCAGTAAATTTCACCTTGTTTCATTTGAATGTGAAAAAACACCAACAGTATTTAGTTGACTTATGTTTAATGACAACCTTCTCTTGAATCTCATTAATACAGGTAGGTGATATAAATACAAGGACATTGACTCAATAAAATTCTCAGTCTTTCACTTCATACAAAAATACAACATTCAAACTGTTTCTTGCTCTTCTAAAACAACTTTAGCATAAATTGAACAATCATCATACCGATACAATGCTCACTTCACTATTTGGTCAAAAATGTTAAGATGGTAAGACAGTTAGCTGGCCCAAGAGCCCTATTTTACAGATAAGGAAAACGCTCTCTCAGATATCATAGTACTCATTTTATTAGGATCTTGTCAAAAGAAGAGCTGGAGCGTTAAATGTAATAGCGACCGTAATTAGCAAAAGTTTTATAGAAAATGGCAGTTTGCTGATTGACCACGAGGTCTGGCGTCTTCTCTCTGGAGTACGCATAATATAATAACTAAAAACAGTCATCGTTATATCAAAATAAACGATTTATAAGCAAATTTTTAAGTCTATACAAATTCACAGACTTTGGTAATCAACCTCTTTATGTGGCCTTCAATGATATGCGATTGGCACAATAAATCTCCATGAATACGAGTATGATTGGTAGACGAATCCAATAAAAACATTTTCAACAATTTCCAATCACGTTTTCTAAAAGGCAACCATTCACTTCTCATGGACTACAAGCAATAAATACTTTTAGGGAACCAGGGCATTGCTTTTTAAAAATGTCTCGACAGTCTTGTCTTAAATGTCTTGACAGATGCCTTGAATTTGGCCTACCTGACTTGGGTATTGAATACCCTTGTACACAATGGAGTATACATAATTACCCTAATTCTTTGACATTCCCGAGTGATCGAAATCCGGAGGCACATTTATACTCCTCACATATAAACGTAGGGAAGCTGAATACAACCTATATCTATTGGGTAGCTGGTATAAAAAAATGTATTTGTAACAAACAATAAGGTTTGTCGGTAAGCAAATCAAAGTAAAACACTAATATGTGATAGAAGAGCAAAGAATAATGCTGATTAAGGTAAAATTATACTTAAACACATGCACAATTATTTAAGGGCAGGTTCAACCTATATCGCCATATCTCGGCATTGATGCCATAATACTTTGGTGATCGTCAATGATAACGATGTTCACACTATCACAAACCCATCCGCATTTGCATCATCAAATACTCCATGACGTACTGTTTTCATTTTTCTTTTTAATTTTTCGCGAAGAAACCTCTTTGTTTCACATGCTTGAATCAAATACTAGTTCAGCAACGACTATCATAAACGAGAATAAGTAAATCATGCTATCAGTGACCACAAATTAATATCACATAAATGGTTCGCACCGCACAGGTGGTCGTTAATGCTCGGCGAAATATCGGGAAAGTTTGACAGCTGCAAACTTTACCGATGTATCCGAGTCATTTCGTCAATACCATCGGTTTACGGTTCACATAATCAACGATGAACGTCGAAAGGAAAACGCCGTCATATGGCGATATAGTGTGAACCAGCCTTAACAGAGAGAACTTGACTCCTACAGTTATCTACTACAACCTGACTCTTTTAATTACACTGACTAGTGTCCAAAATAGAATGCAATGCAAAAAGAATCTAAAACCTATTTGATTACAACTATACCCGATGCTACAAAGTTGGAAAGTATAGTACAATACCTTAACTCAAACTCTGCAAACGATTCGTCAAATTTGATGAATGCACTCTTAATCTTATCAGGGTAGAAGAGAGGGTCACGAGTGCTTTGATCTCTAAGCGCCCGCCTTAGTTGGTCAAGTTGTTTGGTAAGACTCTTGGCAAGAGGTCTCATGCTCTCACTTTCTATCTCTCTATTCAGTATGCTTGAGCCAGCTGCGAGACACTAGAGCGAACAGAGAACATTGTTGTTTTAACACTTTGTGTCCCACCATGTGTAAACACATATACCGTTGCATGGCAATATATGCAATGGCTTTTTAAGAACCTCTTGAAATCAGTTTGAGGCAAACTCTTCAATATTACTGATTAGATTGTCAACTTCTTTTCTTACAAATGCAATTTTATGAGTTTGTGGTACTTTTTAGTGCTACATGCAAATCCCTATATTAGCCGTCAAATTGATTAGGATATTTAGCATTGATGTTAAAAATTATATCCAGAGTTGTTTAAGTCTTCCAAAGAAGTAACTTGGAATTTTTAGTTACATGAGAGAATCTTCTATTCAATTATACGTTGTTACGTGCAAATCTCTATACTGGGCTCAGTCCCATGAACCGTGTGAGAGATTGTCATGAGTGATCAGTATGTGCATAATTAACTCTTTCGCTACCCAATTTATTTCTTTACCGGGACAAAATTACATATTCGATAAAACCAAATATTTGACAGTATAAATTGTCACAACCTTTGTAAATTCACAAATCACAATCATCTTAAAATGTTACATAAGCTGATGCCATGAAAAATACCCCAAATGTGTTGCAGAACGAGAACGAACACGTTTTCAGCCATTTTCGAAAAGACTGTGAGCATGTCCGAATCGAATGATTTATCAATATTATTACAGTTTATGGCATTATTATTACTGATAAAATATGAATAACTGTCAGCAGTACTATTGTTCAATAACAATCACCCAAAGTTCATAGATCTAAAATTAGTAAAAATTCGTAGCTGTAATGCGTCTAGCATGACTGGTCATTGCTAACAATTAATAAACTGCAATAAAAAATAAAAGATTTTTCAAAGCGAAACTACGCTTAGGATGGGTCGTATAGCTATTTTTGTTGGCTCCACGCATGGGGATAATTGATTCCTTTCGTTCAAGTGCAGATACAATTGGATACTTTAGTGATATAATGGTTAGAGTGCTGACTGTGAATCGGAGTACCTGAGATCAATGCCCGCGAGAAGCAATTTTATTTCTTAATCTCTTGACGTGGCTTTGGACAGACGGACACCGCTCTCTTTATAGTAAAGATTACAATATTCATACAAGGTGAGTTCTCAAAGAAGTGGTATTGTAAATAGCTCGAAACATGTCGCATTTATAGCTGAATAAAATAGTCTATTAAAAAAGGGAATTTTAGCTATACATCGATAGCATACTGACTAATAGTTGACCTGCCTTCGTACTAGAAGCTTTGAAAAAATTTTCTTGGCAATTTTGTAAAAATATTCACCAGGACAATGGGGTGAGCACCTCGTACTACCGATTCAGTAGCTTTGAAGAATTAAGCACTAACAGAGGCGTCACTCGTTATCATCATTACACGGCGCTAACTATTAGATCTCTGGCGGAGCCACTAATACTGAGTTCTACAAGTTGGGGGCCACTCATAAATTTTTAAGTGAGTTTTGTTAATAACAGAGTACTCTTATACATGTAGCTGTAAATGTTAGACATTGCCTGTTTTCCATAACAATAACTCGGTGTCGTTAGTTTTACCATTTCTTAAATCTAGCAGAATTCAGTCTTTCAATCTCCATTGCGAGTAATAAATTCCACACAAATTCGATTGATAACCTATGATGGCACCTAACCGGATGATGGCACCTAACCGGATGATGGTACCTAGCTGGATGATGACACCTAACCGGATGATGGTACCTAACCGGATGATGGTACCTAGCCGGATGATGACACCTAACCGGATGATGGTACCTAACCGGATGATGGTACCTAACCGGATGATGGTACCTAACCGGATGATGGTACCTAACCGGATGATGGTACCCTAACCGGATGATGGTACCTAACCGGATGATGGTACCTAACCGGATGATGCACCTAACCGGATGATGGCACCTAACCGGATGATAGTACCTAACCGGATGATGGTACCTAACCGGATGATGGTACCTAACCGGATGATGGTACCTAACCGGATGATGGTACCTAACCGGATGATGGCACCTAACCGGATGATGGTACCTAACCGGATGATGGTACCTAATTTTCCTCTAATGTAATAAGGAAGCACAGTTTTTTGCACCAGAAATTTTGGCTGATTAAAAGTTGGTACTTCAATAACACTGCCTTAAAAACTGAGGAGCAGAGAACGACATACTGGAGCAATTTATTTTGGTTTAATTTGTTTAGAAGCACAAAAACTTAACAAAAACGAAATAAATATAGCATAAATTAGTGAAAGAAAAGATTTTATTGTCACCCCATTTAACAGACACTTGAATGAAAGGGTACACTCAGCAATGTGTACGACTGATGGTAGAGTGAGTGAAGGAAACATGCAGTGTAACCTACTCCAACTTACACTAGATTTAGTTTATAAGTTTATACCAATCTAATTTATATGTTTTATTATTTTTTATGTTTTATTTTTATATTTACCATCGTTTTACATTCACTTACAAAACTGTAATGCTTTGAGAAATTTCAGGTGTCGTATGATAGAAATTACTTCATAAGTTGAGCTGAATATACACTCAAACTTATGTTGTAGAGAGTGATTATGGCAAGGTCTGATTGCAGTCACAAGCATACTGCATGTCTATGGCAAAGTCACACTATATGTCTATGGCAAAGTCACACTACATGTTTATGTCAAAGTCACACTCCATGTCTAAGTCAAAGTCACAGCGCATATATAATGCAAAGTTACACTACATGTCTATGACAAAATCACACTATATGTCTATGGTAGAGTCACACTACATGTCTATGGCAGTCACACTGCATGTCTATGGCAAAGTCACACTGAATTTTTATGTTGAAGTCACACACATGTACATGGCAGAGTCGTACAACATACCTGTTGCAAAGTCACACCGTGTGTCGATGACAAACTCGCACTACATGCCTATAGCGGAGTCACACTCCATGTCTACCACAGAGTGACACTCCATGTCTACCACAATGCCACACTACATGTTTATGGCAGATTTAAACTCTATGTCTATGGCAAAGTCACACTAAATTTTCAAGGCAAAGTTAACGCGAGTTGTATTGGTAACAGAGATTAGAGGAAGCTACTGTTGTTCCATCATGAACCCCCAGCAATTGAGGTAATAGATAAATCTCTTTGATTTCCCAGCGACTAGGATAGTAGTACTCTGTTTATTGTTAAAACAAAGTGTTCTGCCGCTGTTCCCTTATGAACATTCACTGATCGAGAAGAAGCTATATATAAAATATCCTGCAGAAACAGAATGAAAATACAAACAAAGATTATAATAAAGATAATTAATATTTGAGAATAAAAAAGAAAAACATCTATTTTCTTTTCATGCCAATCTATTTTTAATACACCCTTACTTAGAATAAAGCATACACAACATACTTACCACTGTACAGATGTACAACATGCTTAACACTGCGAAGTTGTGTAACATCCTTAACACTACACAGTTGCACGAATGGGAATTTATTTTAATTAAAATAAAGTGCCTCTACGTTTTCATTTGGCAAATTTGCAGCAGAACTGAAGCAAAGGTCAAGGAAAAATGTGATAAACTATTATTACATTTATCACGCTAACTATCAATTTAACTAGCTGAGGAGCATGATAGACACCGCAAAGGAATTTATTCATAACGATTATGTACCACTCGTAGATACGACTATTGCAAGAATAAAATAGACAGAGAAGTTCAATACTTCAATTATTAACTTAGTTTTTTCAAACGTATTTTAATACCATAAGAATAACACATGCACAATCCTTATTATTAGCTGCACTAGAATTTTGAAAAATGCTAAATCTTTTCCTGTAGAACAAAGGGTCAGAATTAGAGAGGGAAATCTAGACCCAGTTCTAACAAAAATCAGAAAAAATCAAATACAGTGGAACCTCGGTTCTCGAACGCTTCGGTTGTTGACCAACTCGGTTTTTGACCAAAAAATTTGAGATTTGTTCGTCTCGGTTCTCGACCATAAATTCGGTTCTCGACCAAACCGGAACATGGGCATTTGAATTAAACGTTCGGAACAGCTCCGAAAACAACATGTTTATACATTTAACGACATTGTTATGAGCAACTTTTGGAATTTTGTCTAAAAAAGGAAAAGTTTCGAGTCATTAATTCAATACACAAAGGCGAAATTTGAGAGAACGTCGCCTCTATCGAAGAGATTTTCTAGGAACACAACTCTTCCAGTCGAGTTACCCTAAATTGTTTTGGAGAAGGATTCTTCTTCAAAGATGTGAAGTGAACGTGCCATTGCTGTTTCTATTTTCTTTTTCACACCATTCTTGATGTAACTGATCTGTTGCATTTTTTTGCTGTTGCATTATCAATTTCTGTATTGTATCGTAACCTTTAATGTTTTCGATGTTTTAAGACCCAAACATACGAAATGATTTTGTTTTCTTTTTGTTTTCTTTTTTCATCATAGATAAAAAATCTTTTATAAAAGTTTAGACACGATCTATATCTACCCGTTTCTATTTATAGTATGCAGTATACAGTACAGTTTATGGTGTAAAATGTTGAAAAATACTCTACCGAAGTTATTAAATCGACTTGGAACGGATTAAAACTTACATACACCCCACAGTATGAAATTATTCGATGGATTTACTAATTCACAAATTCGCGTACTGGCAATTCCGTGAATTATTAAAATCCGCGAATAATTTGTTTTACTTTTTAACACAAAGGAGAATAACTACTACCTCAAATTAAAAACTAACCGCTAGGCAGAGTTAGTAAACGTAGCTGAGTTCCAAACTGTTTTAAAATCATCGCCGGGGCTTTCAGTTAAGCCCATTGCCTGCATCACACACAGTAACTGCATCACACTTCTTTACAAAATTGTTCAAGGTTGTCACACGTTATTTGAAATTCGGCACGGCGTCATCATCGCAAAAAACTCTCCTGCAGTTCTTTACGTTGAAAAAACTCATAACTTACCACAAGTTGTTGGTTCACCAAAAGCCTCCAAATCGATAAATATTCATGAAAACCTCTGGATTCAGCCAAAAATTTATAGCTTAGCATAATCGACATAAATTTCCTAGCTAAATAGAAACCTAAACACGTGGTATACGCACGTGAAAGTTTTGCTCTATTGCTAGCTGCTTTCACGGATTAGTTTATTCGCGAATGTGATCATCTGCGAATAATTTAGTCCCCGAATATGCATTAAAAGGCAATTCTCGCAAAATTGAACTCCGCGAGTAATTTAATCCTGTAGGATATTAATTCTAATGGGAAAACCTGTTTCGGATCTCGAACAACTCGATTTTCGACCAACCTTTTGGAATGAATCGAGTTCGAGAACCGAGGTTCCACTGTATATAAAAGCTGTTACTGTAGAATGTTTCACAACTTTAGGAATCAGCCTCAGGAACACTGAGGCTACATTCCTAAATATGTATTAGAGAATGAATAACGGCATATAATGTTCCTGATATTGAGGAATAATCAGTCATAAAGCAATACCTAGTTCTAGTTGATAAAGCGATACCTCTTACCTCCGCCCCAAACCATAGCTGACCAGCCAAACCATCTTGGATGAGATCTTCTGGGTATTTAATCCTGAAGTCTCTTGATGCCCTCTGCTCAGGGACTACCTCTTCCATCATGCTTTGGATGAGTCTCAGCACGTGGTCCTGATACTGAACAGTAAAACACATGAATATAGAGGTTTGTATTGTTACTGATAATAATGCATGGTTAACTGCCTCCTCGAAATAATTGCTTGCGCAAGTTGATTCGAGATATATCAAATGTAAACAGACTACAGCATTGGTCAAACATGACTCATCATGGAAGATGCTAACAATAAAAATGAGTTTGCTAGATAAGATATAGTTACAACATATGCACAAGTAAGATTATTAGACATCAGATAGAAGGCCTGATAGATTATTGGAAATTCTGACAATGTTTCAATAATTACCTTCTCAGTTCTTGATAAATATCAATGCTCATATTCAATAGAAGAATGAAAACTTGAGCATTGCGAGTTCCCAACAACCTAAGTCTTAAAATCATCCTAGTGACACAACCTAACAACACTGATGACAAATCTTGGTAGAATTGATTTGAAGTAGCTATCATGGCCTAACTATACTAGGCAGTAGTTCTTTCAGATGTGTTTAAGGCATGCTTTTAACGCAATCGGCACTAGACTCAATGCATCAGTGTTTGTTTGGAGTCTTTCATCACTGCTATCGTTGGAATGTGCCTTTTGTATTTTTAATGGTTCAAAAAATATACCATGGTATATCATATATTTAAGCAATCCCTTGAAGATGGAGTATGATGTCTGTTTAGCTTCATAGACCTATTAACTATACTGTATAGTTAATAGGTCTATGGTTTAGCTTACTGCAAGCAGAGGCTGTGTGTGTTTCTAAGGGCATTGTTACACAAACACAGCCTCTGTGTGTTTGGCTGGACATGTTTGAGCCCAGTGGCCAGTGAGCCTCATCGACTGGAGACATGCCCAGTTGCAGAGAGAAATTTAAGGTTAGATGTCATTTTTGTCACCACTGGAGGCATCTTTTGGGAATTAAACCCAGACCTGATGCTTGCATGTCAGAGACTACCAGGCCACTGCTGGTCAGACAATGGAAAATTTGAGCTAATATTTGACTCCATAGCTGAAGTCTTTTCCAACATACGTCATTCGAGGTGTCACGAAGCATCACAGTTTTATGAGTGAAAAGGCTGATTTCATAAAAAGGTAAAAATATCAAATATAAAAAATGTTAAGTTAAATGAATCTAAGCTTGACCTGGACTAACTTAGAGTAAATTAAACAGCGTGGCTCTTTCCATTCTACCTTATATCATCCATTTCCTGTGTCTCCAAGCCTGCACTCCCACTCACTCCTTTCTATGGTAACTATAAACTTCATTTTATTGATTATTAATTTATTTTATATTTCTCTTATTGAACCTCCACCTGATGTTTGTAGATCAGGCCTTCTAGAGCAATAAAGGGCAATTTAAGGGAATGTCATTCCTGTCACGACCAGTGGCTCTTTTGGAAATTCAAACCTAACAGGTTGCAGGTTAGGCATTCACTATGTCACTACTGCTCTCTAACCATGGTAACAATTGTTATAAAATGAATAGCACTTGTGGAAAGTGCCAACAATGTGCAACTTCATCAGCCAATGCACGTTAAGCAAAACTGTAATTAACCATAATACAATAAACCAAATTGTAATTAATCAAAATATAATGAGCTAAACTATAATTGACCAATATAAAACAAGCTGTCAAGCTTGTTTTAAAGTCTGTGTAAAAAGCGAGACATAAATACATTGGCAACAATTATTCTGTCCATCATTTTTCTAACTGCACATCAGACAGGTATTTCAGACAACAACAAATATCTTATACCATCAACCTAAATCGAACTATGCATTGACCTTCTGAAGAAAGTTATGTATAAAGATCAGTGATATACACGCGATTAAAGTTAACCAACTTGTCTTAATTGAGCAACGAGTGCCGCACATCGAGCTGGATTCTTGCGGCCATCAAAACTATCCAACTCGGCTGCGACAGTGCAGAGATCCACATCTGCATGGTAAAACTGAGCCAGTAATGCGCTATCGGTTTTCTGAAATACATACAATGACAATGTTTATAACTTTTAACTCATAACGGATCGGCCCTGAACTAGGCTTAGAGTCCAGGAGAACATAAATCTCTCTCACAGTTACACGCAACATAAATTACCTAATGGTCAAAAACCAACAGTAAACAAAAACACATCCATCAAAACGTCCTCCATATAATAATAAAAATGAACAAAATGTAATCAGTAAATGCAATCTTAATATGAGTTTAATTAAAAACATATTTTACAATTTAACAATTAAATTTGTTAAAACCCTTAAATAGTTAATAAACTAGGTTGTTTTGGGTTCGATAAACGTAAAACATAACACAGACAGACCATGAGTGTTGATCTTGAAGTTTATTCATACTTTTATGTGTTGATTTATATTTTCAAACTGTAGGAATGATTAGCACATTATCATTAGGCTATTACCTATGATCGGTACTATTTAGATCCCAAGAATGGTGAAATATTTTACAAACACTTAGAATTGACTGAACAGCTAAAAATAGTCCGACTGTAGCAATGAAATGTTTGGAAAACATACATAGTAGCTAATTTTTATTTTTTTATGAAAGAAAATCTTTAAAATATTTACAGGTAAGTAGCGGAAAATTTATTTTAGTGCTTTTTTCACAGATAACCTTCTGGCACTTTTGTTTTTACTTTGCTGGTACTTTCTGCGCTTTTGAAAGATTCACAAAATGTTAAAAGTTACTTATGAGCAGAGTTGGGAAAATTTATCACTAGATTTTCAGTCCAGATATTCGATAACCATTTTAGATGATTCTTTCACAAACGTAGGAACTCACTATTTTAGAAAGGAAGGGATTGTGGCAGTGATATTAAAGCAGTTGTTAAAGCACCATAGATACCATTGTTGGTCATTAATAACATCTAGAATCAACCAACAATGCTTAAAAAAGAGTTTTTTGCTTTCCTTTACATATATGATGATAACTTATGGGAAACCCATATATGCCAAAGTGGGTATTAACAAAAAGAAACTGCAAGATCACTACAGAAACAATTTTGCCAAAGATAACAACATTCCATAATCTGACAAAGACTATGGTTATGGAATATTGCATACAGACTTTGTCAAAAACATGGTATAAAAATTTGTTGATGCCAAACCAGAAAATAATCAAGCGGATCCGTGGATAGATAAGACACAGACTAATTTGCACCCGTGGACTACAGATTAAAAAAGTGTGATAATTAACCGTAGTGTGAAATTTAATATCCTATTACCAGCTCTGAACACTAAACTTGCGACAAAGCTACACAAAATTGTCCAGATAAGTACGATACTTGAGGCACAACGAATGAATCTTATTGAACATTATGTTGCCATACCTTTGGCTTGCTGTAAAGAAGTTTTCTCGTCAATCCTAACATCGCTGAACAATTACTGAGGCATAAACTTTACATGCAAAATTCTCACAGTCTCAAATTAAACGAAGAACGATGAAGGGAGTGGTGTAGTATTTTTTATTATTACATGTAAGAACTATTATGAATCACATCAGAGGGGATAAGTCAGGATGTCTCGATATATGCGTAGCCTTTGTTGCAGAAAACGGAAATATGAAAACATTTGTTAGCTTTAGGCACAAAAAATATGGGAAGTCTTCAATAGTTTACATCTATAGGCTTACCTTTTAAAAAAGCGCTAAAGCTGTTAAATATACGTTTTACTCATAGAGTAAACTTATACTTCAAAGTTCAAACTCATACTATGTTTCTTCTATGATTTTACTCGTTCCGACATCAGAGCATGCGTTACTCTGACTACAGTTACTATATTAGTCTTTATGGAGAGCCTACTCAACAAACGAACTTCGAAGCGCAAATTTAATTAGATCAAAATAAAACGCTTTTGTTCTTTTAAGCAAGATGCGTTAAAGTTTTGCATAACGCTAGTCTCCTCGCATAAAACTCTATTCTACCCATCTTCGCTGCTCGTAATGCTTTTTAGATTGAACTGTGATATACGGTAGCTGTTGTATTTTACGGATTATTAGATGTAAATAGTAACGTTTAGGGTAACCTAGTACAAGAGGTTGATTGTCGGTGTACGAGTTCAGTCGGTATTTAACTAGCATAGCAGATAGATGTAAAGTACATGTAGTACTATATTCTCACGACGTAAGGGACAAGAGGGTGAAAAAACTTGTAGGAGTGAGGTGGAGACAACTCTCACTTCTGGCGCATCTGCGCTAGATCCAATGCTTCCTGAAATACAACCTGCTGAACCCAACAGGGAGAGCTGAAACCAACTCATTTGGGCTCTGTTGAAACCAACAGAGTGTGCTGAACCCAACGCTGCCAATGTTACAACCTGCTGAAACCAACACATTTGTGCCCTGCTAAAACCAACGGAGTGAACAGAACCCAACGCTGCCTGCAATACAACCTGCTGAACCCAACAGGAAGGAGCTGAAACCAACTCACTAGTGCTCTGCTGAAACCAACTCACTTGTGCTCTGCTGAAACTAACTCCATTGTGCTTTGCTGAAACCAATAGAGTGCGCTGAACCCAACGCTGCGGACGTTACAACCTGCTGAAACCAACAGAGGGAAACACAACTCTTGTAAGAACAATAACTCTTTAGTCATCTAATTATTGGCTGTAATCCTATTTGAGCTTGATGTTAGTCTTTTAATAATAATTAGAAAAAACATTTTTCCAACGAATAATTGATTTTGTTAGCCTATAGTAATAATATCATGTGTCTCTTTCAAGTGCAAAACACAAGCTGACCTGCTTAAAAAGTCGCAGCAGTATTTATATTACATAAGCGGATGGCCTAGAGATTAACAGTTATTATTCAAACTGACCAATCACATCACCTTCCCGACTGCTGACTTTGTAAAATTTTCCCATTCGTAACAATAAAAAAATTATTGTTAAATTATTATTATATTGTACAGATTATTGATATTAAATAGTCTAAACTCTAACAAAAAGTCCATAACATTTTTTATATATTACGTAGGGAACAATACTTTTGGGAAACAGTGAGACACATCTTGATAACGAAAAAAGCTAAATACAAAATATTATCTCGAGAAAAAGTAACAACAAAAACGGAAAAATATTACTTAACGACTTTAACAGCTAGTACTTAATTAGAACAGACACTTAGATTATTCTGACAAGCAATTATGACCATAAATAAATTCTTCTAACATACGAATAGGGAAAATAAATTCGTTAAAGATTGTTCACTGTGTACAATTTTTTTTATAAATCTCGATAAATGGCGTCTGTCATCTTTTTTAGGTCAACCTCTGTCACAGAAGTCCTTTCTCTATATAGTGTATATTGGCTTGGTCGCCTCGTCTTTTCATCTGTCCTTTGGAAATGAATGCTCATGGAGTTGCTCCCCCACGGCCCTTTGCAGGACCACCACTCATTTTATAGTATGCTCGCCAGAATAACATTTGCGATTTTTTTAGGTTCACTACAAGAGAAACTTCCACTGAGCTTTGTGATTCAAGTCGCTATACTCTGTTATAGCAAATAGAGTGCACTGAACCCAAATTTTTAAACACACCCACAGACTCAACAGGAAAAAGTTAAAACTAACTCGTACTCTGCCAAAACCAGCGTAGTACGCTCAACCCAGCCAGCACTACCCGAACTACAATTTTGCTGGACCACCAAAGACCACTCTGCCAGACCACTTTGGCACTTCGCTGAAACCACCAAAGTGCGCCGTGCTCCATGTTTCCTGTGATACAACCTGCAGGGTCCAACATGACGAAACAGAAACAAACTTATAATACTCTGCCAAAACTAACAGAGTGCAATGAACGCAGCCTAAAATACAACTAGCTGGACCCAACCGCAGGAGGCTGAAACCAACTCGTTATCCTTGGCACATAAAAGTGCACTGTAGGTAACTCTTTTTATGATGCAACACTCTGAATCAACAGGAGGAAACAACATTCATTGTTAGGAAACTACATTTTTATCCAGTGTGCAGGTTTGCTATGATGTTGTTGTGATACTACTTCCCTGAAAATGTTCAGGCAACAGACAAGCTTCTTCAGTAAACAAAATGAGTCATTTAGGCTTATGAGGCAATTATCTCTTGCGAGAGCAAAACACTGTGTCAACATAACAATCTTGGCAGAAATTATAATCATATATCATATAAGCATATTTTAGCTTTACAAGAATTGATGGAATTGTTTCACCACAAATGCTGCTGCTCGCTAATTATGTAAAAATTCTCATTACACAACAATAGAAAAGTTCATATGTTCAAAAATTCAATTTAACCAACTAAAATAAAAACACAAAATAGGCGCCATCAACAAGTCAATAAAACTACATGTAAATAACAATTAATAACATTTGAGGATAACTACAAGCCATATTTATAATTTAATAAGTAAAAAATATAGATTTACTTTTGTAAGACTTACTAATTGATATTAGCAACTTTACTGGCAGGCACACAGATGTCAATTGATTGTTAGCAAGATGCCAACATGATGAAATCATTAACACGCACTGTCAGATGTACAGCTAACAAAACAATTAGCTTTTCTAAGCTTTCAAGGTCAACTTCATTCAGACAACCTTTCAATGCGCATAGCAGCTGAATTTTCAGGGGCACCTCGAATTTCGTAGTTTGTTTCATAAATTATCTCTGTCGGTTTCAGATTTTGCAACAGAACCATATCTCATTACATCCCACATATTATACATACACATTTATAAAGATTCATAATAACACATAAAGACATTACAAATTACATTTCATCGCATATTCAATGAAAGTAAAATATAGGCAGAATAGTTATCCATCGCGGCAGAAATCCCATAAACCTTAGAGTAGAAGAGAGAGTTTTAAGGTGTGCATTCCTAAATTATAACCAAAAAGCAAGTATGCAATATAAACAATATTTTTGTTTCATGAGCTTACATTTTAACAGCTACCTATTGTATACATTTATTTTGTAACATGTTAATTTTGATGTGTACTATAAGAACTCATCAAAAACACACCTTTATCAAGGTTTTCATGGGATCCCATCTAGTCACAAAATTTCTTTGAGTAGACACCCAGCAATCAACAGAGCAAATGGAGATTATGTTTTAATAAGTTCTCTTAGCTAAAATATTGCTAAAAAATGCCCGACATTAAAGAAATTAAAAAAGCAGCGTAAGAAACATACTAGATAATTTCTTAAAATCTTCAAATAAACAACAAAGATGGAGATACTCAAATAAATTCGGCAACTAATAAAATGGCAGATTTTTTTTACTCAAATTCACTCCTCTCTAAAGTGAGGCAGCAGGATCAACCACAGCAAAGTATAGAATCAATGTTTATGATGTGTAGAAGGGGTCTACCTTGTAACTAGACATGCAGGACTTTTGAGACTGTTTTGGGACTAAGCTCGTATGTCAATTGTCTTGTATCCAAAAACACTATTTCCTATATAAATTAACTAAATACAAATTAATTCGTTCCCATGCTATGAAAAACCACCTAAAGACAGGATATTACGATGACAAAACATGTTTTTAATTGTTGTAATTCACTACCTACGCTCACAAAGTTACAAATACTTATTTAGTGGTTATGACCTGCAATAAAATGTAGCTTTACTATGTACCGTAGGAGTTCTTACCTTCTAAACAGATGTAGGGGCTAACAGCGGTGTAAGAGATATTTGATAGCAATGCGTTTGGTACTCTAGACTTTTGTGATGCTACATAACATAAACTTTGAATTTAACTTGTATGAATTTAGCCTGCTAAAGACACATTTAGAGCTAAGTTTTAATCATTTGCTAAACTCTACTCCAATTTTGTCTTTATTTTAATTTTTTGTTATCTATACAGTAGTGTATAAACAACTTTCACCTCTAGTTGTGAGTCGGTGAGCAGTCAAGGATGAACATTCGTTGATTCTATTCAATGGCGTTATCGCTATGATCTATTTCTTGACTTTGACATACTATTACACCTCTCTTCCAAGCACATATACTCCCGACAGGTGTTATCACACCATCAAACTAAAAGCATCAACAAAATTCTATATAGGAAATGTACATTATCTCGAAAATAAAACTTGTCAGTGAGGCATAAAAAAAAGTGGGAAAGCGAGACACGAACAACAAAATGTGTGAAGTGAGGACATAAAGTGCATTACTCAAGAAGTGCTAGGACAGTGCAAATTTTTTTATATGAGACCCATAACCCTCAAAATTTTTGCCTTACATTTTTGGAGTGTGGCTGCGGTAGGGTGTCGACCGTCCATAAACATTCGGTTCCTGCATCTCCAGAAGATGACCTATGCAAAGTTTGGTGTCGGCAAATTATAGGCAATATTAAATTCAAAGGTTCTGCGGTATTTTAGCACTACATGTCCTTTAATTTTCCCCTTCCACTCGGGGTAAAAAGCTGACATACCTAATAGGACGACTAGCCGTCAGTTTGTTGTATTTTTCAAAATTCATGGGGAATATTCTACACGGTATTGGCTTAAGGTCCAGAAAGCGTAGTTCATTATAGAAAAATTCAACGATTTGCTTGACAGATAATAAATTGGTATCTACTATCTACGAAAGGCACTTCCTTTCGAGACTGCTGTTTAGTGGTGAACCTTAGTGGCCTAATTAGGATGAATATGTGTTTCTCTGTACCGACTGTTTCAATGGGAGACTAAATATATTTAGATGCCTGACACCAATTAAGCCCTAGGATGGATACGGTATTAATATTAGGGACATTGAGGTTATTAACAATAGAATTTCCTAACACCACAGCCATCTATAACAGAAATGCCAACGGCACAGAAATAGATATCACTACTGGTCAGTGAAAGTATCAAAAATGGCTGTTACCGTTACTAATCTAGTCTATGGGGATGTTTACTCACTTGCCCAGCTTTAGTTTGATAGGACATTGTTGTCATTTGTCTCTTCCCATTTGCTGTCATAACTGATAATGTAGGAGGAGGTGCTGACACACCTCTGGTTGCTGTCACAGCTGACGGTGTATGTGGAAATGCCGACTCACCTTTGGTTGCTGTCGCAACTGACGATGTGGGTGCTGCTGACACACACCGGCCATTGATGACGGTGCTAGTGCACTTCTGGTTGCTGTCGTAACCGACAATGAAGTTAGTGCTGACACACCATTTGATAAAAATGCTCTCCCATCTATGGATGCTGTCGCAACCACTGTCAAAGATGGTGCCGACACACCAGTAGATGACAGTGCAGGCACACTTCTGATTGCTGTTGCAATCGTCGGTGAGGTTGGTGCTGACACACCAGTGGACATTAGCACTGACACAGGCCTGGTTGCTGCCACAACTGACGAGTGAAATGGGAGCTTAAACTTACTACCTGTTGCAGGTGCTGACACACCTGGCTCCGTAGTGCCACTACAATCCTTGTGGCGATCACTTACTTTGAATATCTGAGCTCGGTTTCTCTGAAGAAGGATCCCATCTTTCTCTACTAGAACTTCTCTTCCATTTGTCCCAATGATCGCGGTCATTTGCAGCTTCCGCTTTGTCCTTTCAATAATTTTTACTGGTTGAAGCAACCCCAGTGGACCCCTGTCATGAGCGCAATGGCGACTATTTTAGTTGTGTGCCTGGCGAGTTTTGAAAACTATCTCTATGAAAAAACTTCTGCTCGTCAACAGAATGGTTGTTGAAGATGCCCATCGAGTTAAGATCGCAGTTAAACATGAGTTGAGGCCGAGAATACCTGGACGCTATAGGGCTGTCTCTGGAATTACACAATGCAGCTTGAAAATTTAAGTTTTTGTCCAATAAACCCTTAACAGTTTAGCCGGCCCGATTTGAATCTTCACTGCTTTGTGGGTACCATTGCGCATACGTAAAATGTTTAATATCCCAAAGTTAAGGAATTCTCTAGAATTCCTCTCCTTTGAAGTAAGCTGTGTTATCAGTTACCCAATGTGTGTGAAATTCCTAGCAAGCATATAACATTGTGCAGCACTGTGCAGAGATTTGTTTGCTTCACATGTTTTCACTTTCTCTGTGACATATAGTATATAGTATCGACTGTAGTAGTCAATTATCACCAGATAACTTTGACTGTCTTTCTTGCACACATTTGCTGCTATCCTTCACCAAGGGCGTCCCAGTAGAGGTGTCTGACACAGCGGCTCCTTAGGGATTCGTCTGAACTCAATACATTTTGGGCAGCCTCTTACTTGTTCTCGAATAGCTGTCGTCATTCTTGTTCACCACACAACCTCTTAAGCTCGACTTAAGCATGGGGTCTGCTTGGTGGCCGCGATCTATGTTTTCTACACATTTTCGCGACTCTTTTCCTCTCTGATGATGATATGAACACTTTATCATCTTTGTACACTATACTATACCCTCAATGGTTGTCAAGTATTCTTTGTAGCTGTAGAATTTATGTAAGTCTAGACACACTTTGCGAAAGACTGGCCAACCGTTGATGATGTACTGAAGCAGCTCTCTACCCTCCTTGTAATATAACGTCGACGCCTGTAAGCTGGTTAATCTTGCATGAAAAATTGGAAGGGCCTCTACCATCTTATTCACAATGTCATTCTTCTCATCTATTGTATAACCCGGCAGGGGTGAGCGTGACAGGGCATCTGCCAAAACCAGTTTCTGACCAGACATGGATAAAATATCTTAATTGTATGCCATTAGTTTTAGATAGAAATGCTGAACTCGAATCGCTGAACTAGCTAATTCCTTTTTTCCTAGAATTGAAATGAGCGGTTTGTGGTCGGTCTCGATGTAAAACTATTTCCCTGCCAGATAAAAGTCAAATTTTTTACATGCTCAAGCGATTGCTAGCGCTTCTTTCTCTATCTGGGCATATTTGGTCTCAGTGGGAGACATGGTTCTAGGCCCGTAAGCTACAGGCCTCCAGGCATCTCCAACTCTCTATATTATGACAGCACCAAGGCCATAGGACGAGGCATCAGTGCTTACCATCGCCTTTGCCTCCAGCTTATAAGGTGTGAGGGTGACTGTTGACGCCAATTTATTCTTCAGTGCTGCAAACTGCTTGACCTAATCTGCGTCCCAAATCTACTCCTTATCCTTCAGAAGCGGTTCCCTTAAGGTAGACATGTCATTTGCTAATGAAGAAAAGAACTTCCCAATATAATTGATAATACCAAAGAATTACCAAGTGGCATGATGAATGTAGTTACTTTCTGATATGTACTATTTAGCTTCATCTGCCTGTACCGACGGCTGTTTACATCCATCTTGCTGAAGAATTTTGCATTTCTTAAGTTGCTGAGTGTCTTTTCCATGGTAAGAAGTGTATGAAATTCCTGAAGTACAGACTCGTGCAGTTTGGTTAAATCAATACCGACACGGATTTTTCCATTTTTCTTTAGGACCACTATACAAGGTGCGCACCATTCCTTGGGGTTTCAACTTTTTCGATAACTCTTAGGGCCTCCATTCGCTGTAGTTTCTGACGCAGGGCCTTCTTTCTTGCTGCAGCTACTCTTCGTGGCCCAGCTTGAGCGAACGGTTCAACATCCTTTTTTAATGTTCACCGATGTTTCCATAGTACCCAGTCCACAAAACAATCTTAGATATCTCTCGGTCCATCAGTGGAGATCTCATCAATAAACTCTATCACCCATAATCTTGAAATGGCCGGTTTTCCGAGCAAAAGTGTCACAAACTCTTCGATAAAGTATACGTTTTCTACAGTTTTTCTGGATTTATACGGATAGTTGATAGCTCCTTTGTTGATATTTTATCTGAATTTGAAATTAGTCATAAATTTTTGACAGCTCCATTATCTATACTTTAAAAGAGAAGAGTATTGCCTCACACATTAATCTCTTTTTTTTATTAGCGGGTTGCGGCTTACTTTTGAGGTGAATGGTAGCTTTCTTCCATCCACTGTTTATATGATTCTGCCTTTGCCTATTTATAATTAGAACAACAAATTTTAATTGTTGACTTAAGAAGTTATACTTTTACAAAGGGATTAATAGAAAAACTTGAAGATTTTATTTGCAAGGCTATAGTGAAATAAAAAATATTCAGAAGTTTTCATGATTACATTATGGTAGTAGTTATATTGTGCTGGTTTTTTTGGAATTACTAGCGGATTGCCCGGCGTTGCACAGGTATTAAAAATCAGCTTATAAACAGTTACAGGCAATGTAGTTGTTTGCCACTTGTCATAAGCATGGCACATTGCCGATGATTAATTTGAATAAGCTAGTACTTGATGTAAGTAAAATGATGTGGCACCGTACGCAGAGTGGTATGCGTATTTTCACCCATATAGTGACATATATCGCCTATTGAGTACATCAATCTCGCGTAGCTTAATTGGTAAAATAATTGCCTGATGAATGGGAGGTTTCGAGATCAAATCTTCTGCGATACGAGTTCTTCATTCCAATACTATAATAGCTACAGCTAGACAAACTGAAGTACACACACAAAGTTTGAGATTTATGTATATATATAATTATACTAGCTGTGCTACCCGGCGATGCTCGGGTAATAAAAAGGTCTGGACAAAAAATTGATTTGTATTTAACATATAACAATATTTACCAATGTAACTTTCAAACTACATATCATGAGAGAAGTGTTTTGTGTACATGTAGTTTAAATAATTTAAGAGGAAAATGAAAACAAATGTACTAGTTTTAAAACATTGTCAAACAACTGTAGCTTTCAAGCTATTAGCCTGGCACATTGCCAATGGAAAATTACAGTAAGCTCTTAGGCTTCTAATGACGGTACTCCATGGCATTGCATCAGCATTGTTGTCCAGCTGCAGTTATTCTAATAATAGCTATAGCCGGAATGCAGACAGACATACGACATACACACGGACATACTTTGAGAAATATATATATATATAATATATACATGTATATATAGATGTAAAGTGTAAAAGGCTATTACATATACAAGTAATAAACTTAATGTAGGTGAAAGTATTAAGCATTTTTGTAAATAATTTCATTGGTTAGTTTTAATTTTACTATTTGATTTGTATTAAAGGAGTTGTCGTCTCCGTATTTTGATAGCGGTGAGTGCCTCTGAAAGGATCGGGTACGAGCAGACGTATTCCGTGATTTGCTGTTTGATATTCAGGTTGCTAGTTCAGAACATTCTACTGTTTTGTTACTAAACACAGTGATAGACTTGAACAAATCTGGTCAACCAAAACTTAATAAGCACTATTGCTTTACTCAAATGCAATGCTATGCGGGTGACGTAATTCTCGCACTCTTATATACATGTACGACGATATATTTCGCAAAATAAAGCGATGATGTGTTTATGAAAACCAAATCCTCAGCGAATCGAATAAATCAGATTTGTCTTCTCTACGTGTAATGCAGCAGTGAATAGTCCGAAAGGCAAAAGCGTTTCAATCCTAAATTGTTACAAGTTCGATGACAATTTTTTTTCCTGCTAATGTAGCAGCTAAACCAAGAACGGTCTTGAAAGTTGAAAAGCGCTACCGCAGTTGACTCGAACGTGAAACGTCTGTACCATTAAAAAGTTAGTGTTGGAATTTCACTAATACAGATGTTGTAAATATCTATACTGTTAAATTAAAAAAGAAAATTGTGATTGCTTGAAGTGTGATGATACTCACGCACTCTTAAAAGAACACGTATGTTCAGACCTGCCAACCCAAGAGTGGGGCAGTGCGTGAGATTTGGTTTTGGGGCAGTTGATGTATCAATGATAGTATATATAAAGTTGTGGAAATTGGGGCAAAAATCTCGCGCATTTCTCACGCATTTTCATTTTTTCTTTGGGGTGATTGCGTGAGTCTCACGCCCAATGCGTGAGATTTGGCAGGTATGCGTATGTTAGCTCGTGTCTGAAGTCATTCAACGGAATATTGGATGAGAAGTTCGGACCTGAGTTATAAACAACAGCTTTCATATTTCTTATATTTTACCCCACATCGCATACACCTCATCACCATCTCATTTTTCTCACCCACACCTAACCTACATATCCGTACAGTAGTACCACCTATAGTTTCTTTTATTAAACTTCTAGCTCTTGCACGTTTGGTAAGTCATGATTAGTAAACAGTAAAGTTTTTTTCTAACTGTGGATGCTGTATAATTAAATGTAGTTTACTCAAAAAAGAAAAAGGAGGCCTCAGTTTTTTCTGCGCTTTCATCCGAATCGTGTACTAATCCGTAACTTACGACACTTCACGCAACTGCTGTCACTTCAGGCTTCAATATAGTTTGGGCTCTGCAAATATCAGCATACAACAGTAGCTGCAGAGTAGTGTATTTCATGAACTCAAAAAGTATGACTATATAGTTTTATTGATCAAATTGCTCTCCTTGTTGCTTTACAACATGATCCGATGGTAAAAAGCAAGTGTGCAAGTCTAATTATTTATGCTGCGAGTTTTTGTCCTCAAGCTTCTTTGATACTGTATAAGACACAAAATTAATATCGTTCATAATATTATATTGTGATAAAATTTTGTTAATACAGTAACTAGTTAGGCTCTATAATGCTGTAGTACTCTATTCCTTAGACGATGTAGGTCAGCTTTAGAATATCATGAAAGTCAATCTCATTTTTTGATGTGTTGTATGACCTTCAGCTTTATTAAAACAGGAATTTTTGGTGGAATGACAGAATTCACTCACCTTTAGGGGTGTTTGCCTTCTTCGCAAAAGCGAGATCTTTCCCTAGTCAGAGATGCTATTAGATTTGATGTATTTCCATATGTCTCTATCATTCTTAAGTAATCTGGTAACCTGGTGGTCATAATGAACTAGGCGATTTTTAATTAGGTAGGTATGTTCTTAAAGAATTTGAGATAAGCACTTCAATTCTTAGAACCCTTCACTATTCTCAATGCCAATTATGAGTAGGTATTGACAAGCTAAAACATTGTTATTACGTCAATATCTTTCATTAGATGCCAGAAGATAGCTTAGAAGATCAAGCTTTAAGACACAAAAGTCTGAAATTTCTCTGCGACAGTAAAGACCCAGAGGCTGTGCGATGTCGGCTCTTTGTCAGTGGTATCATCACCAACCGCAATATATGCTCAAAAGCTGAATTAATAGCGCTGTTCAGTCCTTTTGGTAGAATCTATGGTGAGTTCGATTTGCTGTACCTCTGTGAGAGTTAGCGTTCTTCTGATATGAACGCAGTTTTAGATAACTCAGCCAATATTGAGAATTGACTCTTGATGTATATACATCAAGAGTATATATAAATCTCAATGTTTGTCTTTTGGTTTCTGTTGTCGATATGTTCAACTATAGCGATTACAATCTAGCAATAATAAATCCCTACCAGACTGGAATTCAACTGTTACAATTACAATTGCAAGTATGCAACTACGCGCACCTAACCACAAAGCTATGCCATTCTTATCTTATTTAGCTCACCTACGGTTAAAGCTATTACGATTAAAGCTAAATATGTACGTTTTATTTTAAATTATTGTTACCTTTCGCATTTGTTCTTTTGAATAAAAAATTTTTTGTTTAAATTTATTATTCATTTCGCCTATTTGCAATTTTCAATTATGCTGTTTCAATTTCGATGTTTTATTACGGTGCGCAATTTCAATCTTCGATTTCCAGTTGTTGCAAAGGGCAATCGCGAAAAATTGTAAAACAAAAACATGTTCACATGGACATTCTTGATTAGGAATTGTCTCTACATTCTCTTTTGGTTCAGTCAGACAAAATACCCTCGTGCGCTTCACTGATGTATTTAATTTCGATATCTCATTTTTACATTTGTACCAGTATCAAGAGGTAACAGTATCTTTATATTTAAAATTAGGTTGGTTAGCTTCTGCAGCAACAATAAAATTTTTTGTACATGCATTTCTATGTACTCTTTGTTATTATTACTTAACATATTCTTGATTTTTATTTTGCTTTGTCAGTTCGTTTTCTTTGTATCAGTATCAATTCACTTTTCATTGTAATAAATCATACTTTATGTAGCCATTTCTTGCTAATTAATTCGCATTTAAACACCTTTACAGTTTCAGTTTTTCTCTTAATTTGTTTGAACTGATCAAAACACTTTTCTCATGATGTGAAGTTAAAATATTATGATGGTAAACTGAAGACTTTAAAGTGTTTTGATGAATGATGGGAATACTCTTCAGGAACACCTACCTGTAAGACGGCGTATCGAAGTCAGTTTTCTAACTCTAAAGTTTAACATGATTTTCTTTAAATTTTTAAAAGCAACACCATCAAAATAATTAATAACTGTATTCAGCTACAGTTATATATTTTACTCAAATTCTTCCCTGTCTGATTTTGACTTTGTCTAATATTTCGGCGTATCTGAAAACGGTTTAGCTTTCAGCATGCTATACATGCTGAAGGCATGTATAGCATGCTGAAAGCATTAATGAAACATTAATGCCGTCGGCCTCAGCATGCTATACATGCTGAGGCCGACGGCGTTAATGTTGCTCTGCTCAAAGGAGAGTGCAAAATATAGGCGACATTAGCCTCACTTCACCCATAAAATGGTTAAATTTATCTACCCAAAATTCTGACGAGCTAGTCAGAAAATACAGCGCCACAAATTTAAACGTCACCTTTTGTAAAACACTTCTATATGGGAAGGGTTAAAAAATGTAGCGTCATGGTGTTTAAAAAGAGGTTTTATGATATATAGAAACATTATATAAATATTCTGTTTGTATATTTGTCATAATATAAATTCAATGAGAATTGTGTGACGTTTTCTTGCTTTTTTGCTGCTTTTAAGTTTTCTTCTACAAAAGGCCCTGTTGGAAATTACAACATTCAAAAGCATGAAACTTGGTCTGGTTGCCTTATGCTGGCTGCCCGTCTTGACTGGTTTGCCATACGAATGTTTGAAGTTTAATCTTATCTCCCTTTTTGCAGATCTCACTGTTCATTCTGGTTTCATCTTTGTTCAGTATGACAACATTACATCCTCTCTCCAGGCTGTTGGCAAACTCAATGACTACAACTTCAAGGGTCGAAGAATTCGTGAGTAATTATGTTTTGCCAATTATATCATTCTGATGAACAGTATGGTATGACTGAATTTCAGAGAATATGACTGGTGCCACTGGACTCTTAGATCAGAGACACTAGATTGTTAGATCAGATCTACAGGACTTAAAATAGACATGCTGAACTGTTAGATGAGACATACCGGAGTGTTAGATCAGAGATACTGTACTGTTAGATGAGGCATACTGGAGTGTTAGATCAGAGATCTCAGACAATTAGATCAGAGTTTCTGAACTATTAGATTAAAGCCACTCTAAATAACTTCAACTAGCTGAGGTATGAACCAACATGGCATATACTTTTTATTGTTTATTTACTTTTGTTTCATTTTCCATGTTCATCGGATTCTTTCTTACAAAATCTGTTGTTTGAAGAAATTTTGCATGTTTGCATTTTGCAATGAAAATTACCTTACCTAGAGTGGAGATACAAATGTTTTTGAAGTTTTGACATAATATGGTCTTTCTGTTCAGTTTTTTGACATGGATTCATATCATTTATTTTGCTATTGTGTAATTAGCTAAATTCTTTATCATTCAGTTATGGGCTGTGGAAAGAATTAAACAAAGTGTTTCGCAATCTTATAAAAAAGTTTGTTCCACCATATGACAGTTTTTATATAAGAGGCAGATATCGGAGCAGATTAACTCTGTCTGTGTATGTTCGACTGTCTAGTAAAAATGTCAACAAACAGCAACATTTTCATTGTTCGTTCCGTTTAGGTTATATTTAAGCCATTCTGATAATAACAAAATACCGAAGTTACTAGTTATAAACTTTTCTGACTTTTACACTATAGCTATAGTGATATATAATATATACTAGAAATTCCACTGTCATACAGCCCACGACCAAAGTGATATTGGAAAAAAGAAAGGGTACTGATGGTTGAGAAATGCAATATTAGCAGTCAAATAGGATAACTGCAATGGTAGCTGTAATGTACTGGGTGTGGGTGTTATTATATACAACAAATAGCAATAATGAAAGGAAAAGATTATATGTTTATATCTCTCCTCCTGCAAAAAGAGAAATGCAATATCGGCCAATATTAGAAGTAAAATGCACTGGTATAGATTTTTAGAAAATCTGTACTACGTAGCCATTGTTCTGTAGTCATCCAAACCTATAATTAACTATTGTAATAATCTCATTAGAACCGTTAGAAAAAATATCATCGTCTTTCCCTTTAGGCTACTTACACTGCGTTAGATTTTTTGCAAATCTGTACTACGTAGTCATTGTTCTGTAGTCATCCAAACTTATAATTAATTATTGTAATAATCTCATAAGAACTTAAAAAATATCATCGTCATTTCCTTTACTTATACTTCGTTGGACATCAGTTAGAATACGAAAGTACTCAAATGTGTCAGCAAATGAAATTGAAAATGAAAAATTGAAATCGACCAGAATGAAACGATTTCTGTACTCCTATGTTAATTGCCGAAACCTTGGGAACAATGCTATAGACTGGTGAAAAGTGCACGTTTTTTTCGTGAAATGCGCAAGACTTTATCGTTCTATTCTCTGTTCCTCGGCGTTTCAATTTCCGGTCTTAACTTTTATTAAACCAAGCTTGTCAAGCGTTTTGTGACGGTTTTCGTCCTAATAAATCTGTCTATTTATGTATAATCCGATCAGATGGGTTAGTTTTAGGAATTTGCGGTAACCTTTCAAAGGCTTGGTAACATATTTAAATATGTTTATATGCGTTTTGTACCATTATTATACTTAAACGACTTTACTGAAAAATATTAAATTTGTTGATAGGATTTCGTTGCAAGGGTTTGGTGACGGCCGTTAACAGGTAATTTTTTGGGAGTTGTGTGCACATGTGCATTTCTCATAAATCTCCCAATCAATCGCTTCACTCTTGTTTGGTCGTGGGATAATATAATATGACTTCTACTGCTATAATACTGCGTGATAGACTTAAATTTCCTTGCAATCGCTAGTTGTAAACTAGAATCCGTAACGACATACTTCCATCATATTGCTAAAAAAATGTCAAGGTAGGAAAAAATTGGGTGGTTATGTGTGCTAGCTGACTTGGTAGTTGGCGCGGATCTATAATGGCAATAATTTGCATTTGTCGATTAACTGCACTATAACTGGGGCTTGAGCATGCCGACTCAGTATACATTTTTTGTAAGAAAATCGCTAATTGAAACTAAACTATAGTTTTTGTCTCATAGAATTTGTACAAGTGCGTAAACTTTGCTGCTGTAGTACCTTGCTCTTTTAATTTGTGCTACTGTAATTCTTGTGTACAGAGGTGAAGCTGGCAGAGAAGGGACGAAAAGAGTGGACTGCTGAGAGGGAAATTTGCAAATTTTTTAACATGGGAAACTGTAAGCGAGGCAGCACCTGCAGCTTTCAGGTAGGGTAGCTCATGTCTTTGCTTTTCTATAGGATATTCCATTGATGTGTATGTATATGTTCTGCAGGCGCTTGGATTACTATTCCAAAGTTATCCTTTTGTTGGCGGTTTAGGAAAAGAAAACAATTATTTTTATTGTTCTTGAACTGGAGATGTTACCGAACTTCATTGTTTCGGGGCTTTATACTATAGAAATCTTTGTTTTATAGCAAAAATTGCATACGCTTTCCTATTCCTTGTCTGTCTATATATAGAATATATGATTCCGCATTAAGGTGCACTTATATTTCTCCAGTTGTCAGTTCTATTTATTTGCATTTATCAGGCTGTTGAATTAGAATGCTTGAACTTGACAACGGGTGGAGACGATTAAAAAGAATTAGTGAACCATCGTGTCATAATTTATTTGTGTTTAAGGTATAGCAATAGTTTACCGTTGTTAGTTTCATGGTTTGTTAATCGTCCCGTTGTGTATTGGCTTAGCATGTGATACGCATAAGAGCTTGACACAGATCTTCTCTTATCATTTCGCTTGCTTTTTTTCAGCATGTGGGGGCCAGCAGCATGACATTCGAACCTGACAATCGAGAGAGATCAAGAAGGGAACCTGAGAGGATTATGGGCGGTGGAAGCAGAGAACCCCCAATTGATAGGTTTCAAACTAAGCCCCGACACATGCTAGCTCCACCAAGAGAAGAGGCTAGGTTTACAGGTTGGCATAGTGGATAGAATTCTTTGATTTGCACCTAGCAGTCATCCGGATATATTTGCATTGTTTCTTATTTGATGATTTTTATCGCAGGAGGCTTTGTATAGAGCATTTAGTTGAAGTTCAAGTAGCCTATCATTGATCCCAATGGAGAAAATAGTCTATTGTTGTTTGTGGCAATATGAAGTACATCTATTATACATCGTAATTGAAAGTGTGATCAGTTTTTATTATGACTATCATCGGCCTTCCAAAATAAAAGGAGATACCATGAAACCTCTAATTGAATGCTATGGCACTCTATTTTCCAACCCGCTCCCTATGGTGGCGGTCAAATGGAGGTGGCATTCAAGTAGAGACTGGCATTGTATTTTTAAAATGGCTCATTAAAACTTCGGGAAGATAAATCAAGCCCTTTTACAGGCAAAGCGAATGTTCCCTATATTTTTTTGCCTTCTCTTTCCTGTAGAGCAATATTAACCCTTTTGGATGCAATTAATCTACTAACTTACCTCTAACTTGTCAAAGATCTTTTAATAAATATGCCTTGAGAAGCCGAGAAATATCTCTACCAGTTGATAACTATTGCTTGCAATTAACCTTCGATGATATTATACTTTATAGCCTGTGTTCTGCTTTGCAATTTGGTGGAGCTTTCAATTTATATTTCATTTTAAATTTGAAGATTTGAAAATTTGAAGATAAAAGCTCATTGCAATCATTGATATTTTTGCTACAGTTTGCAGCCAAAACTAGTCTTATATGTACAATAAAAGAGGAGTTACGAGCGTCGATCCTTTGTAAGATTAGATTACCGTTAAAGATGCTATCAAGAAATATGCTATAAATCTGCAAATTTATAAGTTGTATAAAGATAATCTATTGCATGCTACAAATATATACAGTGCACCCTCGAGATACGATGTTAATCCGTTCCAAGGCTGGCATCGTATGGCGAAAAAATCGTATGTCCGGGTATAGAAGCCATTGTAATTACACAATGAAAAAAGAAGGTAAAAATCGTCCAAAATTTTATAAAAATGCTGTACATATTGAAAATTAGTAACAAAATAGTACGTTAACTTTAGTAACTATAGTTACCTACAGTAGTTGCATTGTATTAACTCATTCGCACCCGACGTATTTCTAGGCGATCAGCCCCAGATACCGCTAATTTTTCAGAAAGTTGTCGTAATTCAAATTACTACTACAGGAGACAGACTTGAGATAATTTATTCAATCAAGCTTCAAAAGAACCAACCAAGTTTCCTCTTTCAAAATATACTACATTCATATAGACACCTTGTATCCCTTTTATGTAGATCCGTGCCTCAAAGAAGGTAGTTTCAGGAAATTTCGATTTTTGAAAAAATTTTCATTTGCTGAAACAAAGTTAGATTTGCACCATAAAAATTACAAAATGTACAAAGTTTGACTGAAATTACTCATTTATTACAGACAATACATATTTATGATTATTATTTATACATATGCAGTTAGTGATGAACATGAAAATCATGAAACTCTAACTTCGAACTTTTCCTCACGAGCATCATCCTTCAAACAAAATCATAGCAAATCTATATACCAATATAACTCAAATAAAACATTATGAAAATGTTTCAAATAATAAAAATATGTTCAATAACTCTGTTTTTGACTTTTCAGACTTCATAGACAGCTCTAAGAATCAATATGATCCTATCGAAACTGAAAGATAACGTTAGTCCGACTACGGCTGGCAGCGTGAAGAGTGCATTTTTGTTCGAGCATAACGATACAAATTGGCAAAATTAAAAGTTAATAGAAACTTTGAAACACTAAAAATAATGTTTTGATTTGATTTATGCAGTCTTTGAATGTCTTACCACTTCTGAATCTGCATATTTACTTCTGGAGTTGAAAAAAATTATCACGAACGATAAAATTTCAAGTCGGCATGCCGATTTCCGGTTTTGATAGAAACTGAGATGGGTGTACTAATTTGGTTATAACTTTCGCCGGAGACTTCATAGAGGCATATTTTAAAGTTTGTCTGATTGGCCAGAAATTTTTCTTTCTAACTAATCAAAAATATTCTTTTATAATTTAAAAATAACGATGCAAGGAGTTGGTAAATTTCAGACGCGAGTTAACTCGCGTTGGGTGCATAGCTACGTTATAAATATGCGAGTTAACTCGCGTTGGGTGCGAATGAGTTAAGTGCACCTAGTGATTATAATCTGCAATACTGTAAAATTGTAATCTGTGTACCAAATGCAGATCGTACGGTAACAAGTTCTTACCTTCAAAAGGTACGCGTAACATAAACGATGAATTCACTTCAAATAAGTTTAGCTTGCCAAACTCACCCTTAAAACCAAGTTTTAGTGTGTATTTTGAACTATTTTAATGAATTTCAACTTTTTATCACGAAATTTTATCCTTCATAAGTTTCTGTCTTCACTTTCATTATAAAATTTAGCGTGACTGGTTGAAACATTTTTCGACCAGAATTCAATAAGGCCGAGCGATGCAGTTATCTAAAGCGGCCTCTCACACACCTGACCATTTAATGGCTACCGAAAAGAAAAATGAAATTTTATTTACTATACAGGACGTACATACCTTTGGAGTAACGTGACTTTAGCTGGTATATTGTAGCGAATAAAGCAGAGAGGGGGAAAAACGTATCAATGCTAATTATGTTGCTGTACACTTGAAGATTAATTTAATAAAATGGAATTTTTAGCAAGCTAAAGAAGGTTGTCTAGTCCTGTCCAATTTTTCTTCTGGTTTAAAAGAAAAAAATGCCGGTGCAATGCAGAAAACTGTTAGCTAGCTAAAGCTTGTAGAAGGATCCAGAGAAGGTGCTACAGTAGTTTGTCTTGTATGAAATGTGCACAAGAATCACTGTAACCATACGTACAAAGTTTATACGTATTTATACCCTAGAGGAAAGGGCTTTAACAAGTTTCAGAAAGTAATGTAAATGCATCAACTATCTTGAGTAGCTAGTTATATGAGTTACATACATACGATGAATTGTATTCACGTAGGAGATAACAAGCCCACCTGCAAAGACATGGTTAAACAAGAAAATAAAACATAAAATCAAAAGGAAACAAATAGAATGAATAAAATATGAAAAACATGCCACACAAGAGATAAATAATATATATTATGCATGCATTGTTTTAATGTACCAGTCCACATCAGTAAATTAAACACTTGAAATATTTCTGCGAATGTGGGGTTTTCTGTATCTTCTACATCCTCGCCTTTACTAAATGGTTGCTCCTTTTGAATGCTGATTGCGTGCATGACCTAGCTCATTCAAATCTTCAGTCGGAAACTCTTTTTGTGCTTGCTTTAATGGAGTTCTTGTTTTAATAATAATTGCAAATGCTGATTGGTTGCGATCATATTCCTTGACATTGTTAATAATATGGGCGCTTTCTTCTTATTTACGACATCCAACTTTGTTGACATAGAAATCATTTTTCCTTCGTTTTGTAACGTTTGTATCGGTCTCAGATTCCAAAGCTAACAAATTAAATGTAGATACTTGTAGTTATATACGTATGCTGACTTGAAAGTTTATAGTAAAAGATATAATAACGCTACAAATGAATATTTGCTCTCGCTTGTGTATTTTACACGAAATTTTCCACGCGGAATGCTGACATGAGAGAAGTCGATCATCGTGTCTCTACTAAACGTTCTGAAAATGTTTTCGGCAAACTATATTTCGGTGTTTTTTTTTATTTCGACGTGCGTTATGAGCACACCGACCGCCAAATTTTAACTCGGGCGAAACTTTTCTCAAAATCGTATGGTGAAATAAAATTCGTATAGCGAGGTGAAGATATCACAGTGTTTGACTTCGTAAGGTGAAAAAATCGTATATCAGGGTAATCGTATCTCGAGGGTGCACTGTATTCATGAACAAGTGACATTAACAAACCATACTTACAATACAAGCAGAACAAAAATTACAACTATGGAATGAAAATATTTGCATCGTTTGCTCGGCAGGCTGCGTTCTGATTGTTGCTTCCGTATGAAATCACTTCATCTTCTGGCTGTTCAGTACCTTCCACAATGTCTTCTGACCTCAACTTTTCTTCTGCACTGCCAAACTAGCCGATAATAGCGGCCAAACAATTATTTTAGCAAAGTAAAACTTTTACACGTTGCTATTTGAAAACCTTTTCGCGGAAATAATGGTAAACTTTTAGTCGCATGCACGTTTAGCACAAGTTATAGGCTGAAAATATTAATACAGGTTCCTTCGTAATTGTACACCATTTGTCGCATATGTCGAAGTATTAAGATCGCGTTAAACAAGGAACTGCTATTAGCCTGATACAGTTATTAGTTATTTCTATGGCAGTGCTTTCTAAGCTTTAAAGAAAACACTATAAGCTTTAGAGTTAGAAAACGGACTTCGATGCAAACAGGAACCATGAAAGAATTAATTGTTAATGATGTAACCTAGTCATTCTTAGTAATATTTTGTGGACACTTCCACTGATTGCTTTCTATTATGGGCTTGTAAAGATTAAAGAATGTCAAAGTGGCGGTCAAATTGAGGTGGCATTCAATTAAAGGGTGGCAATCTATTTTCAAGGTTATCTTGAAAAATTTCAAGAAAATCTTCTATAGTGGTAGTCAAATAAAGGCGGTGTTCAAATAGAGGTTTTACAGCATATCATAGAGATAGCCTACATACATTCATACATCATTTTCACTTTCAAGTGCGACAAAAAACGTCAAAATTTTTAGGGTCAACTACGAGATTCTCGTTGTTTAAGTTGAATTTGTTGAATTTGCAGTCACAGACATTTTACGTTATATGACTTTATGTTGTATAAAGCAAAATTTTACGTAAATTCTTTACATTATGAGGAATGTATGTTATAGGAGGTATGTGTTATAGCAGCAGCTATAATGCTGCTATATAGCTTGTATGGATAAGCTATATAGCTCCATATATAGCTTATTGTATATAGGCTACTGTATATAACGGCTGCTGTGTATATATACTGTATGGCTCTGTTTATAGATATGCATATGTAGATATAATTATAGATCTATGTGTATGTGTATAAATACATGCATATACTGCTGAAGTAATTAATTATCTAAAATATAATTGCTCAAGTAATACTAATAAAGAGTGTTTAACAATAGGTATGTAGCTAGATCTAGGAGTGTTTGAAGAATAGTGTGTACTTAGCTTTCAGCTACTGTCAGTTTTAAGGATGCAGTCTATCCTCTCATTAGACTGTACTCTGAACAATCCTTCATATCTAGGTATAATGCATTATAAGCAATACATTTTGTTGAAATATTGTTGGGGAGATTAAACTTAAAATGGTTACGGTATTGGATTTTGTCTGCATGTGTAAATTCCTTTATCCACTTTATTCTAGACCGAGTTCCTGAAAGAGATAGAAGACCTGATGACTTTCCATTTGCGAGGCCAGCTAAAAGGTTCGTCTATTCATTTAGCACTTACTAAACTCCAGTTATAGGCAATCGTTCCATATGTCACCTTGTAGTATGAGTAAAACTTTAGCTGGCATGTTTTAGGCCTTTGCCGCAAGAGCATGAAGGAGCTAGACGACCAAAGCTTGCTGAACCTATTTCTGGCAACCATCACTATCCTGATAGAATGGGGTGAGTCATCGCTATTACATGTGTCCTTATCTAGGTCTGGATGCACCCTATTAGTTTGCAAAGCCCACAATCTTAATATGGTGACCAATGATGTTCCACTACAGCACCATCCAGTAAGGCTTGTAGGACCGTACACAACAGGCTGGCATGCTATTTGTCCTCACCATTCACTGGTAGCGTTAGGCCGATATTAGTAGCACTAATTATTGGAGCCCTATTTTAATTTTGCATATCGGAGTTATCCCCCTTCGGTTTCACAATGGTCCGTTTACACCCCTGGTACTTTTTCAATGTTAGGCAAAGCTATTCATATCGTATCTTTTTTGTGTGCATGCTAGTTTTCGGTGTTTACGTTATGAGCATCTTCTTGTTAACTATGCAATTCTAACCAAAGTTTATACAGCCAGGAAACATAACATCTACCTGATGGTTATGAGAATTTTTACCAGACAATTTAGAAGATCTAATGACCATGAAGATTAAGCCAACCATGTACAGATTCATCTGTTTAGTCAATTCGTGCAATTACTTTTCCAGTCACTTGCAATGCTGATATCTTTGTAGAATTTTGAACTGGCTTGCAGCGGTACATCGCATTAATAATAAGTCCACATCGTATGGACTAGCTGTTTATTATTGCATGACATATTGTCATTTCAGTAGTTCAAAGGTCAGCAAAGCTGGTTTTTTTTCCATCATAAATTGTTTTTATGAAACCTATTTACATATTTTGTGAGCTGCAAGTATAAATATTTTATTTGAAGTAACACTAGAAATATTTTCTTACGTGTATATTTGGAATGTTTCTACATGGACTATTACGCAGGCTGTAGGAGAAATAATTAGTTGGCAGCATTTGAACTCACCAGTGTGAAAAAAATCCAACAAATCTGACAGAATTAAAATAATTTTAAATGCATCCTTGTGATGCGATCGCAGTTGACTTACATTTCCTAACATTTAAACTCACCAGTGTGGAAAAATAATTCAACAAAGACTACTCCAACCTTGTCTGGCATGAATCAAAGCCAAGGTTATTAAACATGAATGCCCCCTCCTCACCAAGTCGTTTGTCAGAAACCCTCCATCTTTTTTGTTTCCTTAAATGTAAACATTGTTTACTGCCTTTTAGTTTGGAGGTAAGGAAGTGAAGGCGAGTCATAGTGGCGAACTATTATTTACGTCTACACGTAATAGCGGTTGTAAGTTCCAATCATCATTTACAGCAGCACCAATAATAACCAACTCGGTTTTATCTGACAAAATTAAAATAATTTTGAATGCGTCTTTGTGTTGTGATCGCAGTTGAATTTTATTTTCTAACATTTTGCATTCCTTCAAATGTATCGCTGTTGCTAATTTGACTCACTAATATTAGAATGCTAAGCCTGGCTCACTCTGTGGGTGGGGAGAGGGCAGAGTCAGGTTTGAGAGTGTTGAACAGCTCAGACTAAGGTTCCTGCTGGTATAGAGTCCATAACGTCATAATAGACTCCATAATACCTGCACTCTTTCTACGTATCATAGAGTACAGGCATTATGGACAAGGTTGAGTCAACTCTTGAGCCTCAGTTGTGTTATAAACAACGGCTGAATGTACATTGGGGATAAATCTGAAAAAGAGAGTTCAACATCAACTCTCAGCTGTACCTTTGTAGTGACAGACTCATCGATCCTCCTAGGAATGGCCCTGCTGCCCTTGACAAGCGACCTCAGACTATGGCTGCTGACAATCGCAATTCTGTGCCACTGTAAGTATTTATCTATTTGCATACACTTTTCGCTTTGACATGCTATGCTTTGAGGCATCTTATCGTTGTTACTAGCATTTGTATAGTGTATTTAGAGAATGTATTGAAAGGTAATACATCGTACATGATACGGTGAAACCTCAATTTACGACATTGATTCGTTCCGGAAGCTGTTTCATGAGTAGAACATTCCGTAAGTAGGGACCCATTTTACCATGTAAATACCCTAATTCATCCCAAGCACCACTAAACTCAGACAGTACTTGTATAAGTTATAAAATTCATGCAGTAGTTAAGTCCTGGTGAAAATACAAATACATGTTATAATTACTACATAATAAATAGAAAAAGTACACATGGAAAGAAGAACGATCAGGGAAATAGCGAATAAGAACTGTAAATGCTTGTTTGTTTGTCTACCTGGGGTGTTGGCCATCTAGATGAGGTCAAGTGAGAACCGCTGGGAGTAGGGGATGGCAGTCAAAGGAGATGGGTGTTGTAATAGTTTTATGTTGCTCAGACTAAATGTGTTGAGCATGCCAAGTAGAAATATTTGTTTACATCGGCATCACTGGTATTATGTCTATTGCGAAAGGCCTTTGGCAACACACATAGTACCTGTGACTCGCATTAATTGAAAGCTAAATCATCATGCAAAAACACAGAACATGAATTGCTGAAAACTCAAGTTGCTATACTATAATTATATGATAACTCCAAATTATGCAACAATGAAAACAAAACACTGACGATAAAGCTAAGTGAGACATGTTGTCCGCTTTACCCATGGGAGCAAAGGGGCAAAAATGTGAAACAAATGAACAGGTTACAATATGAAAGGCCTTTAGTATCTAGAACCTTTTTCCCCCCAAGCGGAAACAAAATTTCTACCGAAAAAAAGTTTGTATAGAGTCTTTTGTAAGTTCGGCTGTATTTAGGTTAATAACAGATGCACTGAGTTTCTTAAAGGTTGACTTGCAACAAAATTCGCATTGTAGTTTTTTGATATCAAAAGATTCACCATGTTTTACTCTGTTGTGTTTAAGGTGCAAAATATGTGAAAATGTGATTACAAGCTCTTAAAAGCTAAAGAACGAACAGTTAATCGCAGTCACACGAGACTGCCGTAGTTTGGATTCTTTGCAAAACGGCTAAAATGTGACGTAGTTGTGGTAGATGGCTTCTGTTTACACTTTCATGCAACCTTATTCGTTGAAATATTTTCACAAATATACTTCACGCATTCAATAAAACCATGTCTATCGTTCTTAAGTGTCTATTTTATCGTCATTGTAATGCTGTCACTTTTAGCAGTGATATCTTATAACCTACCGTGAAAATTCGTTTAATATTATAATCTTAGCTCGAAGGAGTACATATTATTGTCTGATAAACATGAGCCTGTTGGTCACCTGTGATAATCGAAAAATGCTGCAGAAATTATTCGCAAAGTATGGGTCACATGATCAGATTACGACTTGACAATTAGTCCAAGTCGAAAGAAAACTGTAAAGTAGCGAGCATCTATATTTGATACGGGGTCTTCGGTAAAACCCGAAGTGTTTGTCATAAACTAGTACTACGATAAGTTTTATATTGAGCCTTTTATTGGCCTTTCAATTCACGTGAGAACATCACATGACAAAACAATAACCAAATTTCATGGCTACGTCATCGAAATAAACTTATTTCAATCTATGGCAGCTTTTTTCGTTTTTGAGCTTTTAAGAGCTTGTAATCACATTTCCACATAATTTGCACCTACAACACAGCAGAGTAAGACATGGTGAATCTTTTGATACCAAATAACTGTAATGAGAATTTTGTTGCAAGTCAACCTTTAACCTGCCATTGCTAAAGCGCTAAAGGGTTTCTATAGACAAATTGACATGATTGATTTGTCTTGGTCAAGCATCTTTCCTAAACTGGCCTTCATAAAGATTAGATAACATATCAGCACAATCCTACTATATACTTATTTCACAGGTCGGTGTCATCCACTTCACATGTTGGCAGAAGAGAAGTGCCTTCTGCAGATCTACGACCTCCGTATGACTGCATGATCATTTGTGGGAATGAAGCGCAGAGGTGAGCCGATCATTGACTTATGTTAGTCCTTGAGAGAGGATACTTGGGAATGTGTTTAGGTTGAAACTATTTAATCGCATAGCATACTCCAGATTTCAAAGTACCTTAATAATGCAAGCCAGTTGCAAAGTGTGAAGTGTTCTAGCCTTTGGCTATTCTAATAGACCCGAAAATCAGATAAAGTATGTATTATTCAGCCAAGTGATTCTTAAGCTATTTTAACGAGTCTGTATACCAGCTTTCTTTCTAACCTCTATTGTCATTTACAATAGTAGCTGGTATGTATATGGGCATCATACGCAGATTATCAGGTAGCCCATTGTTTTTGTTTCGAGACCAAATGCTTGTCAGAGCTGAGCTAAACTTATAAATGATGTATAATGGCTTTTTAGGATTTTTAGCTGTAGGAATTGTGGGTAAGAAGAATTTTATGCAGAGATCATTTGGTAATCCGTCGCTCAGTTAAGTTATTTTACTCTCTGCCAAAATGGATTAAACTCTCACAAGAGGGTTTTTACTTGCAATATATACAATAACCTATTTTTATATACATTCCAAATGATATAAAAGAGACCATTACGCAATTGCCAATTGAGGCATTTAAAAATTAGTGAAGTCAATCCAATTAAAATATTTCCATCATATGCCGAGGCCATGGCAAGTTAAAGTAGAAGTTGTTGTTTGACATTTAATTTGTTCTGCAGTCCAATAAACTTGATGAATACCTTAGGCGTTTACATCTAGGATTAAAACAAATGAATTCTATGAAAACTAAATTATGTAATAAAGCCAGGCTAATAGAGGTGTAGCCTTGCTAGTTGCTAATATAAGAGACAAATGGTATGTAAGGTGTCACTGTCGCAACTGCTAATATAAGAGACAGATGGTATGTAAGGTGTCACTGTCACAACTGCTAATATAAGAGACAGATGGTATGTAAGGTGTCACTGTCGCAACTGCTAATATAAGAGACAGATGGTATGTAAGGTGTCACTGTCACAACTGCTAATATAAGAGACAAATGGTATGTAAGGTGTCACTGTCACAACTACTAATATAAGAGACAGATGGTATGTAAGGTGTCACTGTCGCAACTGCTAATATAAGAGACAAATGGTATGTAAGGTGTCACTGTCACAACTGCTAATATAAGAGACAGATGGTATGTAAGGTGTCACTGTTGCAACTGCTAATATAAGAGACAGATGGTATGTAAGGTGTCACTGTCACAACTGCTAATATAAGAGACAAATGGTATGTAAGGTGTCACTGTCACAACTACTAATATAAGAGACAGATGGTATGTAAGGTGTCACTGTCGCAACTGCTAATATAAGAGACAAATGGTATGTAAGGCGTCACTGTCACAACTACTAATATAAGAGACAGATGGTATGTAAGGTGTCACTGTCGCAACTGCTAATATAAGAGACAGATGGTATGTAAGGTGTCACTGTCGCAACTGCTAATATAAGAGACAGATGGTATGTAAGGTGTCACTGTCGCAACTGCTAATATAAGAGACAAATGGTATGTAAGGTGTCACTGTCACAACTGCTAATATAAGAGACAGATGGTATGTAAGGTGTCACTGTCGCAACTGCTAATATAAGAGACAGATGGTATGTAAGGTGTCACTGTCACAACTGCTAATATAAGAGACAGATGGTATGTAAGGTGTCACTGTCACAACTACTAATATAAGAGACAGATGGTATGTAAGGTGTCACTGTCGCAACTGCTAATATAAGAGACAGATGGTATGTAAGGTGTCACTGTCGCAACTGCTAATATAAGAGACAGATGGTATGTAAGGTGTCACTGTCGCAACTGCTAATATAAGAGACAAATGGTATGTAAGGCGTCACTGTCACAACTGCTAATATAAGAGACAAATGGTATGTAAGGTGTCACTGTCACAACTGCTAATATAAGAGACAGATGGTATGTAAGGTGTCACTGTCACAACTGCTAATATAAGAGACAGATGGTATGTAAGGTGTCACTGTCACAACTGCTAATATAAGAGACAGATGGTATGTAAGGTGTCACTGTCACAACTGCTAGTATAAGAGACAGATGGTATGTAAGGTGTCACTGTCGCAACTGCTAATATAAGAGACAAATGGTATGTAAGGTGTCACTGTCGCAACTGCTAATATAAGAGACAAATGGTATGTAAGGTGTCACTGTCACAACAGAGATGGAGCTACTCTAATTTGTACTAAACAACTTCATAAATTAGCATTATCATCAATTATTTATGTGGATTGATATACAGTACTTGAAGGAATGTGTGTTTTCATATAGTTTATCTTTAAATCAATGTCAGTCTATCCACTTTTACTTTCTTTTGCTTTCTTCTGGCATCACTTTCAATTTGTCCTTCGCCATAATTATTAGATATATCTTGGACATTTTTTAAAAAGATGTTTCCTATTTTTATAATCTTGTTATAATTTTAAGAAAAGCATGTTTTCACTACCGCTAGCACTAGTCTTCTTGGGATCTTTCACTTTAACACTAATAAAAAGGTGCGGAGCACTGTTTAATATACTTCTGGCATTGTAGAGCCAAACTATCAGAAGAAGAATTGCGCATATATTTATATATTTTTTTAGAACTTTTTAAAAATTGCAGTATTAATATAATAGCAATACATATAAAAAGCAAAAGAAATGAGGTGTTAACAAAGCACTGACAACTGTATCGTTAGTAGAATGTTTCATTGACCAATCTTCAGGTTATCTTCTAGACAGTTCTACAGGCGCATAGGATATAAATAATTACTCACTAATACTAAATTGTCAATCACATTAAGTTTTTAGCTCAAGCAGTCAATAATCAATTCATGTATCAATAATGATAATAATTTTTTGTTATCATTGACATGCACCGCTGCTAATGCTCGAGTGTTCTGTATGATTAACAATGGTTCCAGGAAGAGAATACTCCAGATTAAAGATGTAGTTGCGTCAAAAATGAAATTAGGACCCATAAAAGGCTAAAACATCAGCTACAATTTGATGCCATTTTTGTCTTTGTAGACCAACCCTGTCCAGAGATATATGCGTTTGAATGAGGCCCTCTTTTAAAAAGCTCACGTTCCAGCGGGTGCCAATTTCGTGACGTAACTAGCTTGTTTTCTGAAATGAAACCACGAGCGATAAATATGAGGTCGCTTCGTTAGCCAATCACGATCGCGAAATTTTTATATAGACCGTAATAAATGTTATCACTCGTAAAACGCGTTGTCTGTGATCTCGAAGATTCTCATCGCTAGAGAATTCATGCTCACCGTTACTGATTCAACGCGTTTCAACAATTACTAAGTTATACATAGTTTTAAAATGGCTTCAAGTTCGAGCGACCGCTACTCAGAGTTATCTGAGCAACGTTTAGTAAAAGATTAGAGTAGACAGCCTATGGCCAAAGCTGACAGGCGTCAGCAGCGTTTTGCTGCAGAAGAAGACAGAATGGAGGTAAATTAACTTTAGAGTCTTCTATACTTTAGTAAATGTAATATTTTTTATAGTCATAAATACATATACTAATTAATAAAATGATAATTCTTTGCTATCTCCAATCATCGTTTCATAGCTTATCTGCCGTTTTACCTAGCTATAATATTTTTTTCGAATTTTCTTTGGTAAATTAGAGTCATGATTACAAATTATTTTCACACGTAGGAAGTGGGTAAAATCGATTGATCATTGCAAATCTTTAATTTCCAGAACCAAAGCTTCGAATCGTTGGCTTGGCGTACTTGTGCCTTTATTAAATGTTTATTCGTTTTTAAAATTACACTCGCAATCTATTTAACTCCCAATTTGGAAGCTGTCAATAGATACGCTTTAGAATGACATATCTATGAATGACATATTTATTGCATCTACTTTGTTTACATTTACTTGTTTTACTGATTACAGAATGTTTTATGTCGTCCCACCAGCCGAAGAAGCTTTGTCAGTGTGGAAACTGCTATAAAGGAGAAAGCAAGACTTGAATGCGTGCTGGATGATGTTTTGTTTGAGTTTGTTGCAGTAGATGAATTTGTCTTATTGTATCAGCTAATACTATGTGAGTGGCCACGACTTGATGAATATTTTTAATAAAAGCTTTATGCCGAGATGAAAATATTTTTGCTTGTAAAAATTATATAATAAAATAATATTGTTGAAGATAATGCAAAACATGATTTGCAGAATATTGTAGTGAATCGGATATGGTATATGGGTGTCCGCAGAACTGGAGAATGTGAGTTCAAATCCAGTTTGCAGCAGACTTCTCATCCTTAAAACTCTATCCCTGTCTATATTCTTTTCAAAGAGGTGGCTTGCTAGTAGTGAGAAACTAGTACGTAGGCAATAGGTAATAGGCGACATAATGTGGGCGGGGCTTATGGGAGGCTGTATATCGTTTATATGGGTAGCTGCAGAACTGTGCTGATACAAAGACCGCGTTCTACATAAAGTGACTAGACAGAATTACCGTAGACCGGTAGAATTGGTAGTCGGTACCCAAATGTTTACACAACATTTGGAGAAAGTGAGTAGAACAAACTTTCAATTTTCGTTATTTGAGGCCTTTTAAACATTCATAATAATGCATCTGTAGCAGGATTTAAAATTTTATTCTAGCCAACACGAGCAAATACAAAATAAGATATATGCCAATAGAGCCGCGTAAGACTAGACTTTTATCGCAAATAGCCGATGTGAATACGAGAGATAGAGAGAGGTTGCCAAACGCGTGACATCATTTTTGGCGAGGCTGGGCACGTTTTTGTGGCCTGAGCGTTTTTACGGTGATCAGATTTTTTCGGTTTTAATCTTCAAATATCTTGGCAATGCGATCGCGTAACACAACAAACAACATATCAACTGATAGAGAAAAAAAAATGCTTTCTTTTAAGATCAACTTAAATTTTGACGCAACTACATCTTTAAAGTAAAGTCGTCTGCCCATAATGGTTTTTGCAAGATGCATGAACTTTCCTGGGGTCAGGCCTCCTTTAAAGCTTTTGACCGCAGTAAAGTATTAAAACTAGATTATGCGTCATTCAGACATGTATTGCTTGAATACCTGCTGGAAGGACTCTACCGCCAGAATTTACTTGGTATTTACTTGAAAATTCTTCTGTAGTGTAGCATCAATTGTATGAAGATAAATATGCAAAAGCCACACTTTTTGTTAAAGAGTTATCTCAATATGGACTCAGTAGCCTTCAATTCACAAGTGGGTTCAACATTCTGTCACAGAGGAGATAAACAAAATCAACGCGGCTTTATCAAAAGTGATCATCTTACATCGTCCGTACATATTGATCACGTTTGCAGCAAGCTTTCATCAAACATGTTTCTTTTGAGGCGATGCAAAGATTTCATAAACAGAAGGACACCACTGATACATATTTCCTCGTCTCATTGTACCAACATCAGAAAAGGATGATTCTTTTACAGAAATCTATACTAAGACTTGTGTACCACCGATTACACATCCCAGCTTACCACACCTCTACCCATCACATCACAAAATCCTGTAACATGCTACCTTATCCCAAACTTGCTTGTTTTTACTTTTGTATTGCAGATTTTAAAATCCCGCATATACTATGCCTAGAATATTTATCCTTCCACACACATGACAAACATTGTTTTATATTCCTTAACACCAGCATACTACATCCACCATCGTATGTTTCAGGTTATGAACTTTCTGTTACTATAACTTTTAATTCACTATCCTCATTCCTAACTAGTATTAGATTACCAACTTTTAAAAAACTTTTTCAACTCAGTAATTGCTGATTTTCATTTTTGTTTTTGTTTTTTTGGCATGTAATAAAAAACATCATTTTGTTGATGATCGCCAATAAAAAGTTATACATACCAGCTATTTTTAGCATTGAAATGTGTTTCCCCCAATCATGGGCATGTTTGTGGTTTCCTATGTTTCATCTTGTTTAATAAAACATTTATGCGTTATATCTTTTTGTAGAAACTTTTGTCGTCTAATAGACAAGAAGGTTAAAGAGTTTGGAATGCTGACAAATATGCAGATAGCCAACGGCGAGCACTTGTTAAAGCGTGCCGTAGAGGAGGCAGCGAGGATGACTGTGCCCTATACTATTTGTGTCACTGCAAACAATGAACAGCACCGCTCGCTCACCCTCAACATTCTCCATGGAGTGCCTCAAGGTGAGTAATAGCCATTACTTTGCGTATATTGTCACATTGATGGCATTTCTGTGCTTCCTAGCATTGCTCCTTCCATGGAAATATGCAAGACTACGTCAGTTTGGTTAAGCAAGGTATAGTTATCTCATTTATGCCTCGAAAGGTTTTAATTGATATGAGCAATGTCAAGTATGTATTGAAACTGTATTACAAGTTTAACATTGTTTCAATTTAAAACGAAAACCTTTAAAAATGATGACTACTAAACTCTTGCATATAAATAACCTTGTTGACAGCGAATCAATACCATTAAGTGGCGCGAATCAATAAATAACTAATTGAAAGGTTCTCGGCAGTTTGTTAGTTTCGGAACTTGTTTTTAACGTAACGATTATCTAGGATCAGTGATCTTCTCTGACTGGAAATCTTCCTGAAAATATTTTTTTCAAGATGTTGAACCTCTAATTATATATGGGAAGCATAAAACTGCAGTGTTTGTTCCTATTAAAATTCTGAAGGCGCTGAAAGATTTAAATGGTCGCCAAATAATCGGACTTCCGTTTTTTAAAGCATGAAGAATTGAGCGTTGTACAACTTTCATTGATTGAATAAAGTTTAACATTGAAGTAGTTCTAGCTGTCCAGATTGGATAGCCTCATCATTGGAAACCAGAATAAGCAATGTCTTCAAGTGTAAACTATAAACCCAGTATGAAATAGCAGAAGGTTATTGGCCGTACTGGCAACCTAGTCACTCTCTTTCGTACCTGCCTGCCTGCTTTTAACCGACATCTTCACTCAATGAGTTACAATTAAACCTTCATCTTCATTAGCATTTACAGGATCATTTTATTCGCCGAGGAATAGAATGCACCTGCATTCTTTCAAATTCTCTGTTCGTTTCAAGCCATCACAACAACAGTGATTTCGGACATGGCAAAAGTTGGTGAAGTCACCTGATGTTCTGCACAATCTTCATCTCTACAACATCTAGATATCTACTTTAGCCTTATAAGGCCCCAATCCGATTTTAGCTTGTAATTTCAACGCCGTTACATATAAATTTATAACTTTAAATTGTAAGTAAAAATGCATGATTGTGTGCTACAAACTAATTTTTTTCAAGTATACTAGAAACTTTTTTTCACACTGTTCTACGATGGCCAACACAAATGCTTATTCATGAGGTCGAAATATTGTGGCAGTAGAAAACGAACGTCAACCAAAATAATACTCGTTTTCTGTGCAACTAAGGTTCTTTACAATAATTTTCGGCTTAAAAAACAATACACCAGCAAAAATGGAGGCTCTCATAAATTAATTTTTGTACAGCATTTGCATGCCATGGTTTTGTGCAGGAGACATTATTTTGTCTTTCAAGAGGCAAATAGAAATTTGAAATGCTCTTTGATAAAAGCCAAGATGATGTTGGGACACAAATAAAGCATACATAACACATGGTAGGCTGGTATGTATTAGGCATAATTACATGGTGGGCTGATATGTACAGCACACCTCATAATCAATTTTTGCTCCATTTTCCTCGATAACAACCTCTCTCTATTCAGGTTTTAACAAGTGATTTCACAAAACAAAATGAAACAATAAGTGTCAGAACAATGAGTAGAAAACAAAAGATGTCTCACATTATCACCTTCACTTATGCAGTAACTATTCTTTGAAATATTTTTGTTTCTTCAACTTTTTACATTTCTTTGACCCGATCATATTCTTTGAAGGATGTCCAATTTACATGCAAAAATGAAGCGATGTAAGCCTCTCAGTATTCTTGAGCAAAAGGATTATTACATTTGAAGCAGAACACTCATCGACCTTGATTGCAAATTGGCATTCTGTGAAATGCTTCCCGATCTAGTCATCACACAATTGCTAGTGGGCATTGCGAGGTCTGAAGATTTGATCATTTTGTCCCACAATGGCTGAAAAAGTAGCTAAGGCTATACATATCTTCTGAATTTGTGTAAACGTGCTTCAATATTTTTAAAAATTCCAACTATACATCCTCTGAAGGTTGGAAATTTAACATTCGCTACTGAAATTACTCTTCAAATATTCTCGTATACGCCTGTTTCATCCACTTGAGCTCCATAGTCTTGTAGTGCTTCATGAAGGCTCCACTTTTGTGTCTGTGATTTAGTTCACGTCAAAACCCAGCTATCTCAAGAAAAATCCAATGCTAGCACCATCATTAAGGTCACCTGAAGTTCTACATCACTCCATCATTCATTGATAACAAGTGGGATGAGCAGCATTTTTTTTAATTTACTCATACGCTGCTGCCAATGGCAAACCTTTTAAAGTACCCCTTTTAAAATATTGATAAATAATTGTCGCATAAAGTTGAAAGTTTCTATATATATATTTTATTCTTGTTTTTACAAATGAAGCTCCTAGTTCTTTCTTTTATTAGGTTTATTGCTACTTTTGTGATTCTTTCCCTATCTGTACTTCTTGTTTCTTGGAAAAATCAATACCACTTTTAGTAGCGTAAAGAACTTTTGAATAAATGACTGCGCTTTATAGGATTTTTCACCGATGGGTAAACGGTCATCGCTGCTTAACTGTCAATCTCTCAGGAGTGATGATGACTGGACTGAGTTATCAGTGTTAATTTTTAGACAAATTTGCATTCCTTTTTGTTTTAGTGATACTGGTTTTTAAATTGCCGCAGGCGATGCTTATTTGCAAAACAGTTAATATTAATTATAATTTCTAAAAGTGTCTTGCGCATCATCATGTCTGTCACCCCATAATTTGTATTTCATCTAGAACATCGTAATATGCCACTGGATGATGCCATGCCATTTCTTTCACGCAACTTTGACAACTTTGTTGAGCTGATGAAGCAAAAAATAAATGCTATCAACGAATGGGTAGCCCCAGACAAGAACGTTTCATATCTTATGAATTCACTGGCTGAGGGACGTCGTTTGTCGAGAGACGAGGTTATGTTGATTGACAAATATGTTCAGAGTGTGCTTCAGAAGCTAGAGATGTCATCAAGGGCTGCTGGTATTGCAAGTAGAGATGATACCAGATCACAAGGGGTTAGCATGACGGAGCTATCCAAATCTGGTAGCTCAGCGAATCTTCAAGGAGTGGACTTACATCGAGGTGACCGAATGGATCGTAGTGCTGGTAGCAGCCGAGGTATGGCTGTAAGACATGCTGGTGGTGTTTCTGATGGTGAAAGGAGTTCTCATTCAAGCAGACATGGAGATCAAAGTAAGTTTTCATTAGCATGGTACAAAGCATTTGTATGAAAAACTATGCTTAACACCCAATGAACCTAATGTATCCTGTATCAAGAAACTAAATATCATTTGCACATATGAGTACGGCTAAGTACAAGTTGACTTTTTACTTGTTACCAGAATTACTGTTATATTATTTAATGTTGTCGTATTTTCTATTTACAGATTTCGGTGTTTCAAGAAGCTCTGGACCAAGAGATCAGTTTGAGAGATCTGAACAAAGACCTGATGACTTTTCAGGCGCTCGTTCTGGCTTAGGTTTGGGCAGATCAGGAAATGCTTTACTTGACTTTCAAAGTCCCGCAGTTAAGCAAGCTTTGGATGATCTCATTTCTACCAGATCAACAGCTGGCCGTGACTACAGACCATACTAGACACAAAAAAGTTCTTGTGTTGATCTTTCAGTCACTCAATACTGTTCTATAAATTTAAGGCCAGAATTGCGGTTTTGCAGAAGTTATATTAGTTTTGAATTTTTTATCAAGTCTGTTCAATAAAATGTAAATACATTTGTTTCAAAATTTATTAACGGTCGCATTCAGATGTTTCTGAGGAGCGCAACTCATTATGTCTTTTTAGCATTTGGTTACCTTGGTATATCGATGAGTCTCCAAGCTGGATGACACTGCATAAATTGAAACTGTTTGATAGTGCTTAATTGTATAGATTCATTTCTCTTGGGTGATGCCCTCTAGCAGTATTTCTTAAAAGATTCTTATGCATGCTGTTGCTCCTTGGTCTGTTTATACACAATGTAAACATGGTGGAAAAAGCTTCAATAATTTTATTTGTATTTGCCATGTTTCCCACAACCCCTGAACCTTTGGGGTACAAAGATATTTTCTCACAGACAGTTGAATTAAGTTGATAAAAAATGGCAAAGAGGTTTCACACTCAGGAAAGCGGTGGATATTTGTTTTACATGACTCGATTGTTACGTTCTTAGCTGGGTTTGAACATATTTTTGTTTTGAGACTCAATGACAGCTATAGTTGAAGCATCCCAACATTCATGCTTTGCTCTTGAATAAGCAATGGCAAGATGGTCTCAAAGGAGGTATGAAAGCGGCAAAGTCGACACCTTCTAAGGACAGATCGTCACATAGCAGAAAACATTACGTTGATCATCAACAGTTTTATTAAGAAACAATTTAGGGTTGTTCACCACACTTGGAAATGAGCAATAAGGCGACTGTCTACTCAACCAACAAAAAAACTTTAGTTTTACATTCCACACGCTATTACCGCATCGCCTATCAAAATGGGGGTGTATTGATGTTCTTCCCTAATTCTCTGACACTGGTAAGGGAGTCATGTCTCGAAAGTCAGCCAACTTGAATATTAGTGGGATTTTCTTTTTTTTAATCGAATTAATTCAAGTGTTAAAATAATAGCGCTTGTAAAACTTCTCATCTTTAGCTGCACTGGAAATAAACAGGCGGCCAATTTTTCACTGTATATTTGTATGAAGTATTGTGTACTCAGCAATAAAGATGTGTAGTCGTCAGGGTTTCCGCATTCCATCATTGTTAAAACTTTGACAGCAACACTATAGAAATAATCAATAACAGTCTCAGGCTAGTAGTAGTTTTCTGTTTAACGCGGCCTTGATACTTCGAAGTACATGTAGCTTACATATAAAAAATGGCTCTCAAAGTCACAATGGTAGATGAATTTCAAAGCAAAGCTATAGAAATAATTACTTTCAGGTTAATAATGTCTTCTGGTTTAACGCGGTCCTGATACTTAATCCACGTACATATAGAAAAGTTCACGTACATATATTAAAAGTGGTTTGAATTCATGATAGTAGATGGAACTTTGAAAGCAACGCCATAGAAATAACTACCAACTGTCTCAGGCTAATAGTAGTTTCTTGTTTAATGCGGTCCTAATACTTCGAAGGGCATGCGTATAAAAACTGGTTCGCAAGCTTTGGACCAAAGGTTACGTTTACTAAGCAAACTTTTACGCGTTGCATTATTGCTAAATGTAGCGTGTGAAAGTTTTGCTCTGCTAAAAATTGTTTGAACGCTAATATCGACTAGCTCAGCAGTGCAGAAGAAGAGTTGAGGTCAGAAGATATTGTGGAAGGTATTGGACAACTAGAAGATGTTCGTTTCATCAAAAGCAACAATCAAAACGCAACTATCCGAGCAAACAATGAAAATATTTGTTTTAAAAACGTCAAGTTTTGTTTCTACATGTAATATAGGTATGATGGGTTTATGTCACTTGTTCATAAATATATAGTTGTATCATTTGATAGATTATTGTATAATGTATAAATAGGCAGATTTATAGCATGTTATTTAATAGCATCCTTGCGGCTATCTCAACATGGCTTATGATGGATCGATACTCGTAGCTCCACTTCTATTGCACATAGAAAGTGAATTTTGGCTGCAAACTAGCAAACATATCAAATAGTGCAATGAGTTTTTATTCAACAATGTTAAATATAGCTATAAAGTAGAAATATGTCTTCAAATTTAGAATGAAATAAAAATTAAAAAGGCCAGCAAATTGCAAAGAAGAACACGGGCACACCATCACAGGTCAATTGCAAGCAATAGATATCAGCTGGTAGAGACATTTCTTGGTTTCTTATTAAGAGATCTTTGACAAGTTAGAGGTGAGTTAGCAGATTTATTGCATCCAAAAGGTTTAATATCGCTCTACCGAAAAAAGAGCAAAATATTGGCGACATTCGCTTCGCCCGTAAAAGGGCTAACTAAATTCATCTTCTGAAAATTCTGACGAGCCATTTGAAAAATAGACCGCTAGCCTCTATTTGAACGCCCCCTCCAATTGACCGCCACTTTAGAAGAAGGGTTTAAAAGTAGAGCGCCATGGCGTTCAATCAGAGGTTTACGGTATATTTGGTATTGATATAAATCAAAACTCACAGAAATTCCTACTGTATAACACTGCTGCAATTCTATATCCACACCCGGTAAGTCATTCCTACCCATAACTGTCTTAGGTAAGGCGAAAACTAAAACTGACCACCAATCCTATCCACCAATTGAAAGATCCCCTTATATATCCTCTTTAATTTTAAATATCCTCTTTCTCTTATATATCACTCATTAATTTTCTTGAAAAAATCTAATGATCGGCATTTCACAATTTTTATGCTAATCTTTGAAATTCAAGCTCTGATGATAAAAATAGTAATTAATGAATATATTTTGTACTAACAGTTTATATTAGTACCTTCTGCATCAAAAGGCAGTTAGCGCTTCAGAAAAGTTTTTGTGATGATGTTGAACAGAGTTTTGTTTTATAATGGCCCTCTAATCCATAAATCATGGAAGTTGTGAGTTGTCTTAGCCCAGGAACGATATGCTTCGAAAGAGGTCCTTGAACCACATAAAAATGTAAAATTTGAAGATAGGGCTAAAGTAAAAACTCACATGCACATTTTTGTGCACAATACATGATCGTCTCAAGTGTTCTAAGAGCCGATGCCCTAGCATATGCACTGCCATATTTGGCTCGCATGTAGTACACCAACCTTTTTTATGTAATCAGCCTTAAGTGCGAATATTTTAAAGATGTGATTGCGTCAAATTTTAGTTGATTTTAACAGAAAGTATTGATTTTATTTATCAGTTGATATGTTGTTTTAGGCGATCTCATTGTCAGGATATTTGTAGATTGAAATCGACAAAAATTAATTGCACTAAAACGCTCAGAAAAAAAGGATGTGCCCAGACTTGCCCAAAATGACGCATATAGTGAAACAGTCCGTCTTGATCTCTCGTATTCACATCAGCTATTGTGATAAAAGTCTAGTCCTACGCGACTCTATTGACGTATATTTCATTTTGCATTTACTCATGATTGCTAGGATAAAATTTGTAATCTAGCTACAGATACATTATTATAAATGTTTCAAACACCTCAAATAAGGGTAATTAAAAATTTGTCATATTAGTTTCTTCTAAATGCTGTGTAAACATTTGAGCACCAACTACGATTCTGCCAGTCGATGGTAGAATCGTAGTTGGTGTCGAATTATCTTATTTTATCGCGGCCTTTGTATCAGCGAAGTTCTCAGTTGCTACCCATACTGGAAACTAGTTACTAAATAAAATATGCAAGCCCCGTCTTTGAAAATAATATGTTTTAATATATGGGGAACCAACTGCATCCCTAAAAATGTCATGTATAGTCAACGTTATCAGCGTCATTTGCTTCGTAGATTCAATTACAAAACGGATAGTTTTATGAGTTGACTGAAATAATGAACGCAAAACGACGTAAATTTCTTTGAAATCAATTAACTCACCGATTCTGGCAAAGGATTAATTAAGCCATTCTTGCATATGGTTGGGGGTTTGTGGACTCACCTTTTTCACTTAGTAGCGTGGAGTGTAAATTTCTCCAAGTTCTTAATATTTGGACCATCGGTATTGAGTTGAGTTATGCAAAAGTACCTGTCAATACAGCTTTTATTACGCTTCAGAAATTAATCTATCAAACAAGATTTCAGCACAGGTGGCAACGCGGCTATGATATATTCAATATGTTCTGCAAATCATGTTTTGCATTATTTTCAACAATATTATTTTATATAATTTGTATAAGCCAAAAAATTTTCATCGGCATAAAGTTTTTATTAAAACACCCATCCGAGTCGTGGCTACTCACCTAGTTTCAGCTCATAATAGGACAAATTAATCTACTGCTACTGCAGCAAACTCAAACAAAACATATCATGGTTTGTGCAGCATACATTGGTGTCTCTCTTTTCCATTTATGGCAGTTTCCAGACTGACACAACTTCTTCGCTGGTGGTGCCACTTGAACATCCTGTAATCACTAAAACAAATGTAGTAAACATATGTCATTCGTAGATATGTCGTATCTACTGAAAGCTTTTAATTCGGGAGTTAGTTAGATTACGAGTGTAATTTTCAAATTGAGTAAATGTTTAACAAAAGCATAGGTACGCCAAGCCCACAATTCGAAGCTTTGTTTCTGGGAGATGAGGATGAGCATTGATCAATCGATTTTCCTCACTTTCTACAATTGAGAAGTGTACATAAATTCTAATCATAAATCTAATGTGCTAGCTAAAACTGCCAAAGAAAATTTGGAGCAAGTATTATAGCTAGGTGACATGATAAAAAAGTTATGAAATGGTGATTGGTGATAGCAAAAAGTTATAATATTATTAATTAGTAAATGTATTCAGGAGTACTAAAATTATTACCTTCAATTTAGTATATATATAAGAGACTCAAAGTGAATTTACCTCCATTCTTCTATCTTCCTCTGCAGCATAACACTGCTGACGCCTGTCAGCTCTAACCATAAGTTGTCTGCCCCAATCTTTAACCACCTGATGCTCAGAAAACTCTGGGCACCTTCGCTGGAACTCCAAGCATTGTTACAATTCTGTTGTTCGTCAATAAAACTTGTCGATGCAGTAACTCAGTAATTTAGTGATGTCAATTCAATAAATTAATAAGCGCAAACTAGTAATTGAGTAAAATCCTAATGATGGGAATCTTCGAGATACAGACAATGCGTTATACGAGCGATAACATTTATTACGACCTATATAAAAATTTCATGCTGATGATTAGCTAAAAAAGAGATCTTATATTTATCGCTCATTAACTCTTTTTATATGTATCACTATATATGTCACGAATAAAGCACCCGCTCGAATGCGAGCGGTTTCAAAAAATGATCTCATTCAAACGCTTATATATCTGGACTGGGTTAGTTTACAAACACAAAAATGACATCAAATTGTAGCTGATGTTTTAGCCTTTTATTGGTCTCAATTTCATTTGATAGACTTTTTTGACGCAGTCACATCTTTATGAGTGTAATGGCTTATAAGGGTGTAGAGTCATAAAGATTATTTAATTTTAATTTCAAGTTTGGTGAAACATGAATTTGTTTTGAGTTATAGCTTACTTTTTGCTAAATCAGTATTAGTTCATTACATAAGTACTTATCATGTAATAGTTTATAAATTAAGTATGTCCGAGGCCTAATTTGACGTATTACAACATTTTTTACACATGTCCCTTTGCAGGAGGTAGTCTGAAACTTTGGTTGGCTAAAGCATTTTTGTGATCTATTATAAATTTATAATCATTGTTTAATCATCGCCAAACACATCTTGTTTAAATTTAGCTATTCATGCGAAGTTATTTTATCGTAATAATTTTAATAGCAATGATTTTATGCATGGTATTATTTGGTCTTTTAGCACTATATGTATATCACCACTTTTCAGGTGACTGGCAGCTTTTAGTAATTTTTTAGTACATCTTGTAATACCTAGCAGTTGAGCTACTATCATCAAAATTCATATATGGAGAAGCATATGATCCTAGCCTTGAATTGACCATAAATATAACTAGCTTGCTATTGTGTAAACATAATGCCAAGCTCTTATAAAGCAATATATCGACCAAAAATGTTTTGGTTCAATTATGATTTCTAAAAGAAGCAGAACACAGGTATAATAACATTGTGACAATATAATTTAAGATTTATTTTCAATTACACGTGACATACTACAGTCACTTTTATTATAATGTTGCCCATTCATCTTAACAGAACGTTAATTTCAGAACAAAATAAATCTCAGAATAAATTTCAGAACATGATAAATCGTGTTTAGCTGTTTAGAGCCATGTTCATTTCTATAAAGTTACAACACACATACATCTAATAGAGGAACATGTAAAATGTTGGTTACCTCTATTAATACTCTGATGATTGTCATTGTAATAACTACTGCTAACTAATATTACAAAAACAAACAATTGTTTTCAATCGCCGCGTTTCTTTAAACACTCTTAAATAATCATTCATTTTCATCTCAGCTTTCCTCATCCAATTCACCCTCGGCTCCATAAGCAATTTATAAATTATTGCAGATCATCTTTCAGCTATGCCGAGACGATTTCCTATTGTAAATTCCTAGAGTAAATTTCCTATTGTCCTAAATAAATGTCCAAGATTTGAAGCAGGCTTCAGGTTTCTGGCTGTATCTCGGCTTGTATGCTACTTATCAACAAAATTTAAGATGAAACAAATATATAAGGATTCTTACAATTGAGGAAGAATTTTGTCAAATAGTTTAGCTAATTGAAACCATTCAATTTTCATTACATGACTAACCACTTAAAAGGGACAACTTGTTATTCGTTACCATATCGAACCTATTTGACGGTTCATTTTGCCACAAGCATATGTTGCTTTGCAGACAAGCTCCTCAAGATTTCCAGATTGATTGCAGCCAGCCATAAATAAATAGCACAGCAATATAAAAAAGATCCCGTGCCACAGCAATGATATGTGACGATTTCGGTAATGGTTATCATTATGAAGCAGAAAACTAGGGGTACCTTTTGTTAGAGTTAAATGTACATACATGATAAATGATGGATAGAAAACAATTGTATCCGTATAATATAATACTAGTGTAAATTATTTCTAGTGCTAATAGCTACTTAGTTGTATTTCGACTTTTTTTTGAGCACATTTCCAGTGCCTGGATTGTGGCCCGGTCTAACTCAACAATACAGAATGTTGATTGTTATTAAAGTCGTAGGTCTCAATAAAAACGTACAAAGACAATGCAATCATAGTGCAGAAATAATTTGAAGGTTGACCGACTGTTCACAATACAAATGCACCGTTAGTAGCAGATAACATTACAATTACGCTTCAATCACATTTTTTATTGCAAAAATGTGTGAAAAGATTTGCAACATTTATAAAATATTAAAATTACTCACTTTTGATTTAGCATTTTTGAAAACTGCCAAGCCAAAATCCTTGTTCATAAAAGCTTAGCATACAGTGAAAGCTTTTTAAGATATGGCTTCTGAAAATAGCAAAAGGTTATGAACAACTATTCTAATTTCTAGTTTTTATAAAGATCAAATTTATTCATAACACACTCCAGATGATACAAAGAACAGGCCAATTGGTGTAATTTCATAGCCATCACTTGGATACTAATACGGCATGTATAATTAAGATCCCAATTCCTTTTGGAACCTGTGCAGCCATTTCAACCTTTAAGTATATTCCAGGCAACAGAAAAGAAGCATATATTTCAGGTATGTGTGCAAGTTTACACCATTCGTTAGGTATCAATACCCTGATGATATGTTAGTAATGTAAAATGGTTACATGGCCTAGTCCTTGTGAATGATTATGTATGCTATTGCTAATGGTCATAAATTAAAATTTGGTCTCAACCAAATCAGATCTGTGTCATTAATGCCAGTATTTTATACAAGCTGCTAAATAATAGACCTACTATTACAGGGTAGACCAGCTATTTTTCTATATCTATGTACGTGTGAGAATATTTCCGGTTATTACATGTTCTGCTATTATCGCCACATTGATCATTTTATTTCATTACTACTAATTTTTTTTTAATGCAAGTTTTCAGGTATTTTACCTTTCGTTGAAGCCTCATTCAGAACCATCATTTTAACGAGAACATGCCAACATTAGAAGACAGTGCCACCAACCCATGACATCATTTGGGTCAACAAAATTTGTGTATCGAAGTGATTGTACATAAAGGGCTGACAGTGTTAGGATTAGCAATCAAAGATGACAGGGTACCACAATTTGGAGCACTGTGGCCTAATGTTATATGGATCAAGCAGCGACAGGTGTATATGATTTCCTATCAGTTGGAGTGTGTTCTTCTTTGGCCAAAGCTGTCTCATTCTCTTCCACTCACCCTGGGACCGTGAACATATCTGAGTTGATTGTTCACCATTTGGGTAGAGAACAAAATAAAAAACGGCTCTTTTAAGGGCAAACTGATCCTCTTTTCAGATACTTTTAATACATTTTTTTCTGCTGAGAGACCACTAATTCAAGGCAGCGTCTTCCACCTAGAATATAGCCAAAACCATATGAGGGGAAAGGTGACAACTAGGAGAAAAAATGAATATGAATATTTTGGTTATGAACCATTTCTTATGCAACACTCACAAGGAGACCGCTACATCACTTAGGCTGACAAGCACTTGCAACAAACTATTGATTATCGTGAGAAAGAACCCCAACACTATGCAAGGCTTTTTCGTCATCTGTCAAAGATCATTTAAATCGCAGCTGTTGAAATATCATTTATTTGATCAGGGTTACCCAAGATGCCGTAAATTGTTCCGCAGAGCCATAGAGATCGTTATGCTCTCCGTAATGCTTGCATTGAGGAATTTTGTCAATATGAAGTTTGGTAATGTTGAAGAAGTGTTTATATGAAAATTATGGCTACTTTATTCAATAGTAACATCTTCAAGATTGAACTTGTGCCAAAAAGCGTTCATTGACTGGCCTTCTTTGGCCTTCTCTTTGTGCGATGGTGTCTCAAAATGCTGACAGACATGCATTGTAATTGCAGAGTATGTGATGACTCGCATAGGGACTCCCATGCCTATACACTATAGGGAACAATTAAAATATTGGCTGTTTACATAACCTCAAATACAACTAAATAAGGGAGATTGTGCACGAGTTGTTTTTTGTTGGAGCTTTGTTTTTGTAACCTATATATTTGAATATACAGTAGACACTTCTATAACATATACCTCCTATAACGTATATTTCAGATAACGTAAAACATTTATGTGAAGTTTTTGCTTCCTACTACATAAAAGATTCTATATAACGTAAAGTGTCAAGTCGAGCGAGGTTTTAAAATCGATTTGAATGTTAGTTTATTTCACTGCATTTGCGGAAGAAAAAACGCCGTGCATTTAGCATTATATCTGTTATATATAGCTTTTGCAACATTTTAGCTCGTAATGGATCGTTAAAAGTGTTGACAAAAAGGCGAATAGGATAGCTGCGCAATTGTGCATAAATGCTAAGGTGATTGATTGGTGCAAGTATTACAGCGCCTGTCTACCTGTCTGAATGTCACGAATTGGAATATCATCGAAAATTATCTTTATCATAACCTTGACCCCTGGATAGTGATAGACGACGAATAGGTAGAACTGCTTTCTATAGTAAAAAGATTGTGTTGTTTTGCCTTATTGTAGAAGTACAAAATATTTGTTATTAGCTTAAATTTACAGAATAGGCTTTGCTGTTTAAAGAAATAAGCAAATTGTTGAAAATGTGCAGTCCCTATCAACTTGTAAATTTACCGCAATCATAGATTATAAAACCAGTGAGATTGATCATGAAAAGGAGAAAAGCTGTTGATGCAAACCAATGATTCTGCTGTTACTGTACAGCCCACAAATTAAAAGAGTTGAGTAAAGTTTTTTGCATGGCCAAAGGGGTGAGTTGGGAAAGATCAGGGAGCAGATTAGGCAATTTACATGTATTTTACTGTTATAATGTAATTTCCCTATAACGTAAACGTTCCTGGAATGGATTATTTACGTTATAGGAGCATCTACTGTATAACAAAAACAAAGCTTAAGCTAATATGAAATATATAATGTTGCTTGTATTGGTAGACCTTCGTACATCTGAAGAATTGGGAAAAATGACAGCATACCCATACTTATATCAGCGATTAAAGTTATTTTGTGATGATTATTAGGCTATTTCAATCAGTTCTTACAAAAGTGTGTGATAATGTTAAACGACGCAGTAATAATGGCTTTCACAAAAAGTTTTAATGTTAGGAATTTAATGCATCTCGGAAACATATCGAGCAAATTGGGAGTTATTAATATTTGTGACCGCTGCTTTGGTGCAATTAGCTAACTAAAAGACAGTTGCTCAATATGTAATAATTTAACGTGGTTCAAAGTTAAAATTTTGTTAAAATAAGTTATTAAAAACATTAAAAATATACAAATTATATCGCAAGTGTAAAAGTAGAAAATGGGACCAAAAGATGGTTGCTCAATATATAATAGTACAATGTGATGCAAAATTAAAAATTTTTGAAAATAAAATTATTAACAACATCTATTACAAATTTACAAATTATATCGCAAGCGTGATAGTAGAAAATGATACCGAAAGACGGTTGCTCAATATGTAATAGTTCAACGTGATTCAAAATTAAAATTTTGCGAAATAAAATTATTAAAATATATAATTTATATCACAAGTGTAATAGTAGAAATAGTAATTATAAATGTCCAGGACAAAAAGTTTTGCCCACATTTCTAGCCTTGAATTTGCTCAAAGAGGCCTGAATCTATATATGTTTGATACCACTACTGAATATATTGCTGAATGTCCCACAAAACGTTCATTCAAATAGTAATATATAGCATGTTATCGTAATCAGGCGGCCTATTAATGATCGCATTTGACAAGCTGTTTTAACATTCGTATACTCGTAGAATAAATATACATGTAGCAGTTATCATAATGGAAACGAAGAATTTGGGTTGGTCTTGTTAGACTAATCGAATAGTTGAACAAGGTGAGGATAATAAATGCTCTTGTTGACAACGAACGACCTACACCTAGGCTCTCGTAATGCCATAATATAAAAACTAACAAGTCAGAGATGTATTGCACAAATTCACAATGGCTTGTAATGACTGATAGTGCTAAAACATTGTTGACAAAGCTCGAGTTAGCTTACGTATTACAAAACAGCATGTAGAAACATCCGTGCTTAGCTTTACTCAAACTAAGTATAGATCGCTCGTTGGTAGGGAGATTCATACAATTACGCTGATGTAAAAGATTGGTTAGACAACACAAAAATTCATAGTCGGCAGCGTTTTAACGCACATGAAGGGCAGAACAAAGGCTGCAAATCCAAATTTTGTTTTGACATAAATCATAACATGAATAATTAACATTGTACAAAGTTTTCAGGCATTTCTGTCACACTTTAAAGATTTCTATCGGCTGTCACCAGGCCCAAATAACTAAACGCCATGAAAGTTGTCAAATTTTGATTGATCAAAAAATTGAACTTCCATCATTTTGAAGATGTGGTTGGAAACTACCAGCCAGAAAGTGCGCATACTATCAATAAAACATGTACATGTAGCTGAAAATTTTTAGCTTGAAGTTTTGCGTTACAAATTACTTATTATATGCTCTAGTTTCTAGATCTTCATGGTCTACATGAGCCTATTATAAAGACAGTCCCAATACTTAGTAGGCTCACACCACGTGTACACCAGATGATCATCAAATAGTTTTTGACCCATTTTGTGGTGACCAACATGCGTGGCAAGTGATCACAGCGACCTCTCTATATCACCGATAGACATTACATTTGCTAATATATTTGTTATTCCTATTGGTTATTAGCACATCATAAAACTGTGGTAGGATTATGCTTGCTAATTGGAATAGAACATGTTTTATGTGAAAAAGTCAAACTGCTCAATCTATTATGGTTTTTTTTAGGAACAAACGATCATATCCAAATTGTACAAGTACAAACTACGGTTTGACCGCTTTTTCAGCACATTTGTTTTTGGCCAATAATAAGGAGTTTTTAAATTGATTGGCCAGTCAAAGTTTTTGCAAAATTGGTCTGACTGTAGGTTAGTATATACGCATCTAAGAGCTTCTAGTGGATTGTTATGTTAAAATGAACTTTCTAAACTGCTTGCTTATCCTGTATGCAACTGTCAGTTTTCTACAAACTGTTTGGTAATTGCGAGTGTAACAAAAGCTCAGTTGAAGTCAAACCTGTTTCCCTGGCAAGTGTTCTGCGTTCAGCTGTTAATTGGTTCTGACCAAATGCTACTCAACATTGAATATGAGCTAAAATGCTGGAACGCTTATAGCTACCCTACAGGATGAAAATATTCAATGGATGTAGAAATTTGCGATTTCGCGAATTATTAAATTCCGCGAATAATTAAATTCCGTAAATTAAATTCCGCGAATAGTTCTATTTTTTTGCGTTAGTTTATCTTCATAATAAAAACAGATGCACACAGAGACATAAACTAAATAAATATACATATATGAATAAGCAATTATAATACAATAGGGAGGGATGAAGGCCCACGTGCACAGTAGCAGGGCTAATCAAGGTGCTGGATCACAAGAGAGAATAACTACTGCCTCAAATTAAAAACTAGCTGCTAGGCATAAATACTAAACGCAGCCGAGTTCCAAAACCTTTTTAAAATCATCGCCGGGGCTTCGAGTTAACCCCATTGCCAATGCATCACATTTGTTACAAAATTATTCAAGGGTTTCACAAGTTATTCGGCATGGCGTTGCCATCGCAAAAATCTCTCCTACAGTCTGTTTACATTGAAATCAACTCCATCAACCTCTAATACCAAAGTTGAGGACGATAATGATTCTGCTCTGGACATTATGGTATGTATTTGATTTGCAGTGCAGATACGTTTTTTCATAATTAACTGCGTTAGTTAATTCTTTCGTTTTAAAACTGATCGCTTTCATTAAATATTTCAGCTATTGTTTTTGTACTTCTTTTATACTTATGAATATTCTTTTTTTGTGTTAACTGCAGATTGAGAATGAAACAACCTATTCCGAAAACTACAGACAAGTAGTAATATTCACCAAGGCAGGAATATTGGCAGAGAAGCAACCAGTCAACCTAGACCCCTTCATCAACAACATCATTGAGTAAATAAAAACAGTTTAGCCCATATGGCAGTTGTCTGGCAATAAAATTTAACTGATACTCTTGATAAGTAAATACTAGCGTGTAATGGTGCTCTCTGACTAGTTATTTTGGTAATAGCAGCTCTATATCGCTGTCACTGTCTTGGGTAGATGTTAAAGGCGATTCTCTCCCTACTATATGGCTGGTAAGGGAGTTATCATCAGAACTCTCTTCGTGGCTTACTATTGCAAAGTTCTGCCGGTTGGCCAAAAATTTGTGCTCGTAAAAGCGTTTTTGTTCCTTTTTTTAAAACAGATATTCTCCTCGTTAGCAGCTGTGGTCACTTCTACCTCAATTTCAAGACCTCCCTGAATGATTGGTGATCTTCTAGGAATGACATCTCCCACCCTTGCAGTCATTGTGCCTCCGTGTATGAAAAATCTCTCTCTCTCACACTAACACAAATAACGAAGCTGTAGGGATGGAAAAAATAAATATTGTATTGCGTTTTACCGAAGAGCCAAAGTAAAATTCAATTATTCATTTAGTAAATGGTTTTGAAAAAAACTCATTACTTACCACAAGTTGTTGGTTCATCAAAGGCCTCCAAATTGATGAATATTCGAGAAAACCTCTGAACGCGGCAAGAAATTTAAAGCTTAGCATGATCGACTCGTAGTTGCAAGCTAAATATAAACCGAAACACGCAATAACTCTATTGCTAGCCGCAATAGAGTTAACTGTTATTAGAAAGTGATTGTGTTCACCCGCAAATAAATTAATCCGCGAATATACATTAAAAAGGCAATTTGCGCGAAACTTAACTCCGTGAATAAATTCATCCTGTAGGGTATTTGTTGGTATGGAAAGTATTTTGCAAAAATATTGGACCCACATATCAGACTCTAAGACTAGCTTGATGACTATAATAAAATCATGTGCGAACGAAAAAATTTTTGTTTCATTAAGCAGGCTGTATGGAACAGCTTTATAGCTGTCAGTTTTTGAAGCTTACTATGTAGGCGGCCTCGTTCATTTTCAGTTGTTCAGCATTTACCATGCAAGCTATTAACTTTCGGTTCCTATCGCTACAAACCAGCAATTGGAATATACTGGTAGACAGATATGGTATACAGTATTTACATGTTTTGGTTGACACTTACTAGCACACTGGTTTGAAAAACATTGAAATATATACTGTAAAACCTCTGTTTAAACACCACCTCTAATGGAACACCACAGTAAGAGAAGGGTTGAAAAATACAGCGCCACCCTTTAATTGAACGCCACCTCTATTTGACGGCGAATGACATTCTTTGATTTTTACGAACCCATCATAGAAAGTGTTCAGTAAAAAAGAGTCTACAAAATGGTACTAATACTGACTCGGTCATATCAATAACAATTTTTTTATGATGCTGTGGTAATTACCATAGTTTTAGTGACAGTGTACCTGAGAAGATCAATCGTCACAATCATCAGAACTACGCGGTCTAATACTTCGACTTATATGAAAACGGTTTTGCAGAAATGCTGAGGCTGACGGTATTTATGTCGCTTTGCCCAAAGGAGATTGTAAAATATAGGCTACATTAGCGTCACTTCGCCCGTTAAAGCGTTAAATTTATCTTCTCAAAATTCTGACGAGTTAGTCAGAAAATACAGCGCCACCCTCTATTTGAACGTTACCTCTAATAAAACGCTACTATAGGGAATGGTTGAAAAATACAGCACCATAGCATTCAAATATAGGTTTTACGGTAACTATGTTCTTTTATCACGAATACACTTCCATATTACATGTAAGGATTGTATTCGACTAATCTGTGCAGGGCAGGTTGAAAGTGCTACAATAAAAACTCTACTTGTTATAGCCTTAACACGTAAGTTTTGCAATGTATGACTATAAAGTATTTGGCTCTCCACCTGTAATAATTTCTCACATAAGACATTCGGATTGGTCAAGGCATCCCAGTTTATGGAAAAATCTGAAAGTGCAAATTTAAGGTAAAACTACAATATAACCATAATAAAAGACATATAAGCTAAGTAGTTTAAACATAATTTTGTTTAAGATAGAGTATGTTGTATTATGTACTGATTACTTTTTTGTTAATTAGTTTTTATACCTTTTGTCATGCATTTGTTTTAATGCATTTACATAATACATTAAGAAGTTGTCATAAATTTTTGGCTATGCAACAAATTAGTGTATTATTATTAAAATATTTGATCCAGTATATGACACTATTAGCATACACTGTTGGCCTCAGAGCAAATTAAGATTTGCCTTTCCCATGGAACTCCCCTGGAAAGGCAAACCTGCCTCTGGAGTTTTAACAAAGGCATGGTGTTTGTCATTTTAAAAAAATTAACAATTTCTAATGTCCAGATAATATATATGGTGATCTCTACTATTCATATAACGATATGGCAATATATATGGCGTTTGCTAATATCCAGAAAATATCTGCCTATGGAAGTGAATCAAATATCAATGTATCAATATACTAATGTAATTTATTAATCTACTATATTAATAAATACTGTAGATAGCTACAATGAAACGAACGCATTATATTTAAAAAAATTAATAAAGAATAATTAATAAAAAGGCTTTATAATTACTTCTCAGAAACAAGCAAATAGGGATATATGGCGTACAGGTAGAGTCGGTGATATAGTTATCTTTCTCTTTTTCAGTCTCTCAAGTCAACTAAGATGGTACGATGGTTTGGTTTTATGGCAGCTCTCCATGACGCTCCGTTGTTGACAGTCGACTGCCAGGAGCTGAGATGGATGTTTCTCCACATCATCATCTGCTTGCTACACCTTTAAATCGCAGTCTAGCCCATCTTTGCTCACAATTTCCTTTCACAGAGTTGTGAGTATAGCAACTGTCTGATAGAGATATGCAACATGATAACTCACTCCAAGTTACACTAGGCGAAGGGCAAGATAACTTAGCATATTTGTTCTTATTTGACTGCATTTTGCTTCGCTTTCGTTTTCAAAGCAAATAATCTCTTCTTCCGTATAGTTGTCCATACGTAAGGACAAGCATGTGTCAAAAGGACAACACAGGACAAACCACCTTCAACATACTATGGTATGCTATGGTAAGCTATTTCCTATGCCTATGGTAAGCTACATGTATGTATTTCTAAACCCGTCTGTTTTGCGTTTTGGCCTGTTGTGGAGGCGCAGTCGAGGGCACTTTTGGTTTTCAGAGGGTACCCTGAAGGTGTACGCCGGACAAAATGTCGAAAAATTATTTATATTGGAATAAGCTACATGTATGTAATAAGAGCTACTTTAGTTACGTGTGTGTTCATAAACTTGGAGTTATCTTCTTTATAACTAAATGAGAATTATGATAGTGTCTTTTTTGGAAGCATGTCATGCTTCCAAAAATGATGGTTGTACAGTAGTGTGACCCAAATTATAGGAATCGTGCAGTTTTAGGAACAACAAGTCACGAGCTCTATTTATGTAATGCAACACAAGAGTTTCATCCCGTAAAAGTATCCATAATATTGTACAATTGTCTGTTAATTATAGAATAAATACGATAACATTATTTATAGATAGTATATAGTATATTACCCAACCCGATTAGCAGTAAGAGATGATGTTAACATGCACGGGTGAATTATTTTCAGAACATGTCATTTAAATTTCTCATGTATGTTCTTCCAATCTAAACAGCGTTACACTACTTGAGCATATGCTCACCCTGACCTTTGCAAGCAGATATTCGCTTCCTTAACAGTTTGGCAGTGTAACATTCTTTTCTTGCATTATGACTACTATAATTGCTGCTAGGCCTGTCAGCGCTGAATATTTTGTTGTAATTTTGAGTCCTTATTTGCTATCAACACCCATTGGAGATGTTGGCTCGCCGACACCTCCTCCTAAGTGATCTTCAGTCAGCCAATAAGGAACTTTCCTATAGCAGATGGCTAGCCTTATATACGAGTACCCTTCAAGCCAAAATGAATTCTATTAACTGGTAGCTGAAACTGGCCATCTAATCCTTGTTGGCTTATAACTTGAGGACAATTCTTGAGTCAAGCCTTTTAAATCCCTTTGCAGTCTCCTACTCATTACTTGTCGAAAGTCTTTATGAATCCAAGAAATCATGATATCGTTCGTCGAACACGTCTCTAATAGGGCAAAAGTTCAGTTGTTGCATAAAAAACATTAAAGGTTGACGTGCAACAAAATTTACATTACAGTTATTTGGTATCAAAAGATTCACCATGTCTTACTCTGCTGTGTTGTAGGTACAAAATATGTGGAAATGTGATTACAAGCTCAAAAACGAACAGTCAATCGTAGCCATCACGAAACCGCCGTAGATTGAAATCAGTTTATTTCTCTGACGTAGTCATTACATTTGGTTATTGTTTTGTCACGTGATGTTCTCAAGTAAATTGAAAGGCCAATAAAAAGCTCAATATAAAACTTCTCGTAGCACTAGTTTATGACAAAAACTTCGGGTTTTACCGAAAACCCCATATCAAATATAGATGCTCGCTACTTTACAGTTTTGTTTCGGCTTGGTCAAATCGTCTAGTCGTAATCTGATCATGTGACCCATGCTTTGCATATAATTTCTGCAGCATTTCTCGATTATCACAGGTGACCAACAGGCTCGTCACGTTTATCAGACAATGATATGTGCTTCTTCAAGCTAAGGTTGAAAAATTAAACAAATTTTCACGATAGGTTATAAGATATCAGTGCTCAAAGTGACAGCATTACAATGACAATAAAATAGACGCGTAAGAACAATAGACTTGGTTTTATTGAATTCGTGAAGTACATTTGTGAAAATATTTAGACGAATGAGGTTGTGTGAAAGTGTAAACAGAAACCATCTTGTACAACTACGTCACATTTGAGCCGTTTTGGAAAGAGATTCTAATCTACGGCGATTTTATGATTGCTGCAATTAACTGTTCGTTTTTGAGCTTTTAAGAGCTTGTAATCACATTTCCACATATTTTGCACCTACAACATAGCAGAGTAAGACATGGTGAATCTTTTGATATCAATTAACTGTAATGTGAATTTTGTTGCAAGTAAGCCTTTAAGGTATTTTTAACTTTAGGATCACAGTTTATGCTGATGCATCCCCACTCATGCATTTATATCCCGTGTCAATCAAACCTACCCAATTTGGTTATCAGGTACTACTTTGTACCCTAATCAAAGCAAAAACTACCATATTTGTCCTAAAATTATGAAGGATGAGCAATTTGAATCCAACCCTTTAGTGTGCACCCTGATCGCATAAGCCTATACCCTTAAGGACTTCAGAAGCAACCTAAATTAAGCCATACTGAGCAATTTGATAGCCTAATTTTGCTTTGCAACTGAAATCTCATTTGTAAGCATTACCAGATTGCTGATGTTGTTATTGTCATCAATCCTCTGCTTTAGGGTGAAGTGACTAGCTAATTGAGATTGCTTTTCAACGATTATCCGTATCGTATTTCTCATTGTTACCACATAAACCTTTTCATCTTTGCATTTTTCAGCTCATTAATAGCTAAGTTTCAAAAGATCATAGACATTATAAGCAGGTTAACGCCAGAGTTCCGAGGCACACAAACAAAATTATTCTCACTGCTACTGCATCATTATTTGCGTTGTGCAGATAAACAATGCGATTGGCATTTTAGTCAACTAGAGACGCTTGCTGCTAATGAATGCTGACATTAAATTGATTGTACAATTCAAATGTGACAGCACATGGTTGATAGCGCGCTACTGTTGCTAAATAATTTCACGCTGGGCACTGGGCTCACTGCATCCTCTCACCAAGTTATGAAGCAAGCTTTTAATCTACCATTGGTGTAGCATTGGTGTATTTAGCTACCTATTACTACCATGTTGTTTAGTTGCACTCCTGTGGTACTATTCTTACCAGTCGCAAAACAACTCTTACCTTTAGTAGTAAGTTGTTGGCTAACTAATCATCTTAGCCTCTCTCTCTTGCTCCCTGTCAAGTTGCAAGAGAGAGTTGTAAGTTGCCAACCCTAACATGTTGCTAAGTGACTACACCGCTCCCAAATGTTCAAGTCTCTCCTTAGAGATGAGCGGTACAAATGACAATAGTGCTGATAAAAATGTGGGTGTACAAGCTTATTTGAGTGAAAGAGTTACTTAGGATCGATTCCATCCATAACTATACATAATCGAAAGTAAACATAAAGCAGAAGAAAATGAGAATTGAAATCATAAAACACATATTTTTGATTAATTTACATATTATATCCATGAGTGTCCAGTCAGTTAGGGCCTATTCTACTGTTCTCGTACAATTTGACAGCTACGGACAGAAGGTTTGTACCCTGAAATCACAAATAGCTGGTGCTACTGGAGCTTTTGCTGCCAAATCATATCTAGTTGGTTCGACACTAGACTTTTTTAACTCTGTCGAAGCACTGCACAGTTTACACTTGCTTGAATAGTTATCTTGTGACTGTGGTTTCACAAGATCCATCCGTATCCTCATATGCTGGTAGCTTTGATGGCGAATTTGAAGCTATTGCTTTTGAAGATGTAGGTCATTTTTCACAGGGATTTGATGCTGTCACACTTTTTAGCGTTGTTTGATTTGATTTATTTATGTTGGCATATCGACGTTATAAACTTAAAGGTTGACTTGCAACAAAATTTACATTACAGTTATTTGGTATCAAAAGATTCACCATGTCTTACTCTGCTGTGTTGTAGGTACAAAATATGTGGAAATGTGATTACAAGCTCTTAAAAGCTCGAAAACGAAAAGCCGCCATAGATTGGAATCAGTTTATTTCTCTGACGTAGTCATTACATTTGGTTATTGTTTTGTCACGTGATGTTCTCACGTAAATAGAAAGGCCAATAAAAGGCTCAATATATAACTTCTCGTAGCACTAGTTTATGACAAACACTTGGGGGTTTTACCGAAGACCCTGAATCAAATATAGATGCTCGCTACTTTACAGTTTTGTTTCGGCTTGGTCTAATCGTCTAGTCGTAATCTGATCATGTGACCCAATACTTCGCAAATAATTTCTGCAGCATTTTTCGATTATCACAGGTGACCAACAGGCTTGTCATGTATATCAGACAATGATATGTACTCTTTCGAGCTAAGGTTGAAAATTTAAACGAAATTTTACGGTAGATTATATGATATCAGTGCCGAAAGTGCATGGCAGCATTACAATGACGATAAAACAGACGCGTAAGAACAATAGACATGGTTTTATTGAATGCGTGAAGTATATTCGTTAAAATATTTCGACGAATGAGGTTGCGTGAAGATGTAAACAGAAGCCATCTTGTACAACTACGTCCCCATTGAGCCGTTTTGGCAGGAGATTCCAAACTACGGCGGTCCCGTGTGGCTGTGATTAACTGTTCGTTTTTTAGCTTTTAAAAGCTTGTAATCACATTTCCACATATTTTGCACCTACAACACAGCAAAGTAAGACATAGTGAATCTTTTGATACCAAATAACTGTAATGTGAATTTTGTTGCAAGTCAACCTTTAAGCTCCATCAAAGCTGACAACTATATCTGTCATTATGTCACTCTCTGTATTTTTTCATACCACTTTCAATGACGTGAAAGTGCTGCAGGAGGTGCAGATGAGTTATGTCTCATAATTAATGCCTTTGTTGTATCCGTCCTGCTTTTCTTCATTTCATTGGCATGTCCTTGTTGAGATGTCTCTTCCCATTCACAGAACGGCCATTGAAGGTGCCATTGAGCAACTTCTGTAATTGATTCTTTTTGGAAAATAAAAGAGTCTACTATTGCTTTTCTATAATCAGGATCAACACGACTTCAATTCTTATCAATAATTTGACAGATTCTTTGTTGAATTTACATTTCTGTGGATCAAGTGTGACACCAGCAGCGAACAAGATGTACAGAACCCACCCAAATATTTCAAGTTTTTCCTTAGAGCGTACATGTATTATATCAGTATGTCATCCATCTGACAATGGATGCCCTGCATATTTGCTTTACAAAATCTCTGGTGAGTAAATGATAAATGAAAGCTGTTTACAATAATTGTAGCCAAACAGGTTGGTAAGTATTATGGTTTTTCAGGAGGCCCAACTGACTGTGATCTAAAAATTTCCAGAATTGGTCTTCATTTTATTAAAATATGTTACATTCCATTCACATAAATATCACAAAACCCATTTTGAGCTTTCTTAATTATGCTATTTATGTGTTGCTCATTCTGTAACCAAAATAACTCAGATTCTAGATAAGGGCCTTCAGCGACTCCCTTTTAAAATGGTCCTTGGATGTTGCCAACTTACTTTTTGAATTGCTATTCATCTTTGCATATCTCTGACCTATCCCATTATCTCAACTACCCACATGTTCAGTAGGGCGAAAATTTGGCTGGACACTGCAAATTTATGAAATATTTTACCAAACATTACACAGTCGATAAGTACCTGTTTTTTGCTACAGTCTGTGTTTTATACCTGCTCAAATGTGAAATATCACAGCGATCTGAAGGGATTAGTGCTTCCACAAATTAGGGTGCTCATTATTTATTAAAAGCCAACACTAATTTTTTTAATACATCTATTCGAACTTAAAATTGCCTACATTCATAAAACATTCCTGGAGCTTTAAATGTTTTCCTACCTTCAACATTACGATCATGAATAAGATCACTTTTCAATGTCCCATCGTCATACTGATCTGTCTGGATTTGAAGATGATAAATAAACTGATAGATGTTAGTCACCTATTTCATCATATTGAAATCGATTCTCACCTCTGTTTTTAATTAGCTAAAACTAATTGTCAAACAAGTGAATCCTTGTAATCCTTCCATCAACAGATTTAAAGCAAATGGTTGCAAATTGGCACGCTATCAGTTCTCACATGTACAAATAGATTTCAAATTACATTTTAAAAAATTTTTCATATATAGCCAGACTACTATCTGAAAAAGTCAATTCGTTGTGGAAATTATCATCCATTAAATTAGCTTTGAGTCTCAGCTGCTTTTCCAGCTGCAGCTTGAGTTCACCCGTCACTTTAATGTCTCTCCAGAGATTATTTATACACTATAAATAAATGCAGATTGTTGCTGTCTTTAGATATCATTTGTAGTCTACTTTCATTATAGACATACCATTTTATACATAGCTATCACTATTCAGGATCATAAACGATGTCATATTATGGTTTTATGTCACAAAACAACTCTTGTAGTAATTAGTTATTGACTTTAAGCATTATTTTTTTCAGGTGTTGTACCTCAGGCGCTACATTACTAGATCACAGATACCTAGCAATAGCATTAACAAAGTGATGAAAACTTTTACCTGATTTATTAACATTTAATTTACAAGTTTTCACGAGCAACTAACCCATGGCATATTGCAACTTTTTTAAAACTACAATTTTGTGGGTTAATTCAGATCATTTGTAACAAATTTCTTAGAGGAAAGATGTATATTAATCTTAGAGGAAAGATGTATATTAATCATTAATTTCTTACCAACATATGATTTTCCAACCTGAGTCGCATAGTTAGCATCCTTACTCTCGTAGTTATTTGCTGAACAAAATTTAGAACACAACATGCAGCTTTGATCAAATCTAAAAGTAGTTTTAGACTAGCAAAATCTTCATTTGACCGAACTGAATGTCTGTAGTAAGTTGATTGTTTGTGTTGCGTTCGTTCGTTGTGTTTGTGGGAAAGATTGAGTGAGTTCATGGGTGAAATCGCAAGTGTTTGAACTGCAGCTGTGGCTAGTAATGAATGTTTATAAATCTAATTGTTTAGGGCTTGATATTTTTGTCCACTGGTTGTGTCATGATTGACTCATGGTTTTTTGATGAGAATGGACACACTAAAAGAGTAGTAGACAGTTGGACAATACAATCTTGGTTGGTCTAAAAGAATGTAACGCCTTTCTGGATAGAAATTGTTTTCTAAATAAAACTATTAGTGACAAATACTAAAATATATTTAATTTTTATTGGAAGCGTCGGAATAAAACTATCATGGCCAAAATATTTTGCCCGAGTCTGACTAGAGTCAGACTAGAGATTTTGCCCTCTAGTCTGACCACTCCCTCGTACCTCTCAAAGTGTTCAAGGTGAGGCTGACGCTAGTACTAGCGTTTGCACTGCCTCTTATTTCGCCTCCAGTGTGTTTCAGCCTTCAGACCTAATCAGCAACAACAATAACCATGAGACATTTCAAAGATAATCACTCATTTTATTCATTCCATATGTTGTTCATTCCATATGTTTTTGTTCTCTGTTCAAGCTAGAACTTAAGTAATGGGCTAATTGGTGTCATGTTTCAGAAGGTCTAGCGTGTCAGTAATGTGAGTCGCACTATTTAGCTTAGAGGTAATCAGTGTAAACTTGATCGGTGATAAATGATGATCAGACAGAGTTAGTTATCACTAGAGAACTCTTATCAGTCTTATCATATAGTTAAGCTGTTACTCTGTTGTCTCGCAATCGGATGGTGCTAGGCCATGGTAAGGGCAAACTTCATATTAGGAGTATTGTGCCTCACAATTGTCTTCAGATTGATAACTCTCTGTTTTTGACACTTCTCGGACATCACTTTCTTCCATCAAAGGCTCATCTAGGATGTTATTCATGCTCGTGTTGTACGAGCTCAATGTCCCACATGTTTTCAACTGATTTTCGCATGGCACATTCACATTGGTCATGCTTGTGCGGAGAATGTTTGAGAATTTTTCAAGGTTTGAGCACCACATAGAGGATTCAGTACCCTCAGTGCAATCCACCTGGCTTGGAGCGTCAGATGATGGTTGTAGCATTAGCTCACCATACCCTACATCAAGAAAATAGTCCTCATCATATGTGTCATCATCCATCTCTGTTTCGCTCGTATCTCCATCATATTCATTGTCAGTAAAGTCCTCTACGTTATTTGTGTTCAACGGTTTACTGTTTCCGTTTGTAGTTTCGTCAGACGAGCCTTCTGCCGAAATCTCAGTCATTGTTTGAATGCTTGGGAAGTAGTGATGCGAACAGCTGTCTCCCGTCAAGTCGATGCCTGAATCGGCCTTTTCAGAAGGTGCATTGGAATGGCATGGTTTGGGATCACTCTCACGTGAATCAAAGAATGAGAGTACAGAATTACATCTGCGAATCTGAAATAAAAGGTAAAAATATTAAAATTTATAGCATGGATCAAACACACAAGCTATTGTCCTTGTGACCCGCTTTGTTCATACGTTTCTAATCAAGTTTATCACTGTCAGGAGGGCAAATCACAGCAATGGACCTCTGCTAACAATTAGTGAACTGAAGGCAATATTGCAGAGAAGAGGAGAAGATGTGTGTATTCAGTAGTAAGGTACTGGACTAAGTGCGAGTCTGGATCTAGCCGATGATTCAATACCATTGCATAAGCCTGTTTCTATTGTTTCCAGCCGATAGAACCGGTTTCCTATTGTTTCTATTATACAAAGTCGTACGGCAACTAAATGGTCATTGATTCGCACAGAAAGGAAGAATGCATGAAAATGGCAAGTGCATGTTACTTTTTCAGCATTTGAGAGTCGTATGAAAAAAAAAGGTTTGGCAATGCCACACAGTTAATAGATGTGGCCAATTGAAAATTCTTGGTTTTAAGATATTTGATTTGAAAGCCTGTAACCTCCATTAGCAGAGATGATTAGATGCAATAAACAGAGACACAGCAATTCCAACAAGATTTACTTTACATACTCAAATTGCAGCAAGTATTCAAAGAGAATTCTATATTTCTTGTTTTTCAGTTTATATAAGCTAACTAATCTATTTTTATTTAGATATATAAAAATGGTGAACTATTTTGAATTTTGTATCGATTAATTTGAAAATTGATTTATATTTTTGTCATTACTTTTATGTTTTTAGTGCAAGGATAAGAGATATAATAAGTTACTAATATGTACCAACCCTTTCTGGCTGCCGCAGAAGCTGCTGTAAGTACTGGTCGAGGAGCAACTCTCGCTTTTCTGCAATCGCTCTTTTATCCTTGCTGAAGAGGCTGACCAGATTTTCTCTAAAACCTACCAGTACAGAGATGCTGTCAACAGATATGTATTTTGGACAGTATATTAAATTACCTGCCCAGTATGACTCACTTTACAATTTCAATTAATTTTTCATAACAATTACACGATTCTCAGGCTATGGTGAAAACTCCATCATTCACCTCCTACTCCATTTGGTCAATGATTATATTCCTATGTTTGGAGTAGTATCTACATTGATATGCCATTCTTCAATGTTTGTAATTTAAATTCTAGAGACTACCTATTTTTATATTGGTTGCTAGCGCTATTTGGTGTGACCCTACTATTCCAACTTGCGCCAGAACAAGCTGCATAGCTACTAGCCATATAGCTACTAGTTACTTGCAGTTACAGTAGCTATTATATGCATGCTAACTGTCACGCATATTATTTTAAGGTCCTGTTGGGCCATGCTCAGGTGAAACAAACTGTTAAGACCATGTTGTTAAACATAGACTTCTCTTGTAACTGGCTCAATTGTACATGCATATTTGGTGGCTGCTAAAAACTGCTACAGTCTCGACCAATCAGATGATGACGTATAAGAAGAATTGCATTGATAACATTTCGTGAAACTAAAGCTAAGTTTGACCTTGAACACCAACTTACAAACTTGTTCCACACACTGCTAAAACATTTTACTTTTTTGTTTTCTACAAACTGATCTTAGTAATGTTAGAAATGATCAGAGGTGCGAGTGAAGGTAAATCTTTATTTGCCTAGACAATGATTTAACTCTTTTCAATAAAATAACTGAGAAATTCTGTTATTATTTATGGTATGACCATTCTATATATAAGGTTTGAACCCTGTCAATTCATTGGTCAGCTGCTTTAAACAATAACAAGCAATCATTTTTATGTCCTCAAATGACTGTTCGAGACCGTAGTTTTTCTGTAAGCCATGGCTGATCATGTGTGTGCAATTTAGCCAGTTACAAGAAAACTGTCGTTTCAAATGACCAGAGATTTGGTATATCTACATGAAATTCTCTGCTTAACGCCATGTTGTTAACAGCATAGTGTTAACAGCATAGTATTAACAGATTGTTTTACCTGACTGTGGCCTGACAGGATCTTTAATGTAGAATGACTATGTAATAAATTCACTAACACATCAGGGATATAAGGTGCATTATAGTTTATAATGGTTTGGATTTGCTGATTAATGGAATAACACGTTATTTAATACTGACAGAGTTTGACCATCTACTCTCACTAGGCTAGTAGACGCTGGCTGAATAAAATATCTTAAATGTCCTGCTAAGCTTTCACTGTTCACAAATGGCCTGGCAGACCATTCGTCGCAGTTGATGATTGGAGCCTTAATGATGTTGACGGAGCTACAATCCCTGCTAACATTATTTATGTTATGTATTACGTATTGTAAAGGAAAACTACAGATAACACAGAATTCAGAATTGCTATGCGAGTGCTTGACACTGATGGACAGCAGTGCTACTAGAATAGTAGCTCGACTAGTAGCTAGTCGAGCTACTATTCTAGTAGCACTGCTGTCACGACTAGTAGCTAGTCGACTAGTGGTACTAGAATACAGGCAGTCAGCAGCATTCAATGTATCCTTAACGTGAAGGAATTAGTCTCAAGTTAAAGCACCGGTTATGTCACAACCTGCATTAAAAACTTAACATTGTGGCAATTTGATAATTCAATTTTCAATGTTTCAATATGTCATTAATTCAATTTTCAATGTTTCAATATGTCATTAATTCAATTTTCAATGTATCAATATGTCATTAATTCAATTTTCAATGTTTCAATATGTCATTAATTCAATTTTCAATGTTAATTAGAAAACTTGTAGCTTGTTTGCTGCCTTTTACTGGTTGGACCCTGAGTTATCTTGACCCATATCCTGTCTCATCAGCCTAAAAAGTCTTTGTGTTGTACGAACTATGTTTATCCATCAACTTAAATAAAGGACAAATTAGTAGAGCTAGTAATATTGGTTGTTAGAACAAGGCACATGCTAGTATTGGGTTCAACAGCCTGCGTCTGGTTTCTATGAAGTGATCTTAACTGATAATAACCAGTTTTATCTACAGCTGTGGTGACAGCGGCATCAACAGACAAGTGAAGTTTGAACTTTGTTAGTTTGATCTGATCTGAGGCCATGTTGCTCGTAAAATCAAAATTGCTAAAACCCATCTTAAAAAGAAATGATATTTATTTTGCTTCCCTATTACATTTAGTAGTCGTACTGTTGTAATTTTTATTTATTAAAGAATATTTTAAATATGTTGTGGAACTTGAGTAAAAACCACTGAGTTGGCTCCGTCGTCAGGGTTCTACTGCTTTGCTGGAAGCTTGGCTAGGTTTACCCGGAGCTTCATAGTGACAACCATCCAAGCTTGCAGCATGATAAGCCATCAAGTCGTTAGTGAAAACCAACTGCGAATGTCTCTTACAATCGAAGCAAAACGATGAATGAGTATATTGTCACTCAATTGTAAAGCAGCGCAGGACAGTTAAAGGACAGTCGAATAATCCAGGCTTTGGCAGACCTGCTTCTATCTTACTAATGTTTCCTTTTATTCAGCTATAAATGCAATGTATTCTAAGTAGCTGGCATGTTATACACCTAACTTAGGTAAAAGCTCACTAAGAATAGTTATTACATTTACACTGATGTGCAATGAAGAATGAGGCAACTCAATATAAACTTCACATAACTTGAAACTTGTTTAAGAATATTTGAACAGCACACGGCATACTGTAGGTTTTACCGTTGAACTCGAATGACAGTTGGAAGGCCGAGTAAAGAAATTTGCGTGCAACAATAACAAATAAAATTACGTACCGACGATATGCTCATAAAACTATAAATTACATATTCTCTCTTTATTGTATCTAGCCAATGCTCGACAATAATGCCACTGTCAGACTCGGTGCTGAATATTAACCACTTTAATCAATCAGAGACGGTTAATGATTGCATAGTAGAAAACAAACAGTGGACATAGAAATGATACCCGATCTTTTATTTGCCTATAGAAATTAGTTTGAGGCGAACAAACCTGTAACACATGGCGTCTACAATGTGAATAGTTATATTGCTAATTGTGTGGACAACTGTCATTCATGTGTGCCACCACATGTAGGATTTTAGGAATTCTATGGACCCTCTGAGATTTCCTACTTATGGCCACCTTGATTGCTCCATGTAAAGGTTGCAATAAACAGCTCATCAGTGATCTTAGAGGTCTTGGTTATGCTTTTGTTTACCCCTTGTAATACTAAGAGATAGTATCTAGTTTCAAGTAGTAATGGCATTCATCCCTTTGCTGGAATGCAAGTTTAAAATAAAGGCTTTCACATTCTTAGGTATATCAATTGACTCACAATCTCTGCCATTTGGAACTTTCGCTTCGCTCTTATCCTAATCTAATTTTTGAATGCATTTTTGTGTAAAAACATGCGCTGAATCACATCGCTAGTTTCTCTGCTCTCTCTTTATAGCTATACATCGTTGGTCAGCTCTATAAAGTATCGATACAAACAACTCTTCAAAAGACTTCCCTCATTATTCTCAATGAGATGTCTATGCGATTTTTGTTCCACGGATTGTAAATGGTATTTATGGTTTATAAAGTAAGTACATTCTGTTATCAGGAACCTCCCATCCCTTCTAGAGTCTTCCATGCACCAACAATATTAACAGCACTCTAATTGGTCAACTTTTACTCACTTGTTTTGAGGTTGAACTTCAGGTTCCGCAACTCTGGAAATAGCTTTTCCAGGTCATTATGGAACCGTTGAAATTCTGCGAAGGTTCGTTTGATACACACGCTCCGCTCGTCTGTCCACTCCAAGTCTATCACATGTATAAAATCATTTTCTCCATGTACCTTGGTGAAGCCAGTGCAACGAGCTGAAGTCAATGCTAGGTTGCAGACCGTTAATGCAGAGCAGGTGCTGCTAGCTGACATTGCTGTTACATTACGATGCCTCGGTCCGTCAAATTTAGCAGTAAAATCTGTTGCAACTATTTATTTTGCTCCTAAGCTTATGAGAAGCTGCAAGGTTGTGGCAATCTCTTTCTTCATCTGTTGTTAGAAAAAGCAATTGAGTTGACTAGTTCTCCTGGTCTCTTTTGTGCCTCTCTCTTGTGAAGCTAATCAACTCTTGTTACTTCAATAGAAGGGCGTAATGCTTACGAGTGACTTGGCCCTCCGCTAGTATATTCCTTTGCAATATATGTACACTGTTTGAGCACCGCCTTACTGTAATGTCTATAATCGTGCGTATACAAAGCTTGGATTAGCAAACACTGGGCGTGGCTTTTGTTACAGTGACCCATCAGGTTTGAGTCCGCTTAACAAACACTCCTCTATACATCAACCATCACCCGCCTTGCGTGGCTTATCTATGTTACACTCTGTTACCCGAGCTACTCTCGAGATTCTTGATATCGTGATGTTTGAGCTTTGCCTTGCTATTTGGCAATCTGACAGTCAATAGGCATAATTCTGGAATGCCTAACTAATTGCGTGTCAGAGTTTGTTTGAAATTGGCTAGCTCTAATATCTTGCTAAAATATCAAGATACCTCAGAAATATCAATACATTCTTAGTTATGGTCTCGACCACAGTCTGTTCTACAAGACTGCCTGAAAAAGAAACTGTTTGAATTCTGCAATGATTTGTTCTGTTAAAAATGATGTATTGTAAGCAATTTTAATTCACTCCAAACCTCAAAGACGGTTTTTAATGTATATTTTAACCATTTACACTATTGACTGTATGTTATAAATCAGCTGCCTTATAAAATTAATTTCTCGTATTGATAAAGAAGGCTCGGCTGGGCGACATACTGCTGTATCTCTAGTAGTTCATATTCAAACATGGTTCCTTCAAGCTTGAGTAAAATAGGGTACGGAAATAGTTTTATACTCCAAATGGAACTTTTATTATTGAAATGGGTTTATGCCTACAAAAGAATTAAAATTTTACACAAAAACAAAATATGTAGAATTTGTTAAGCCAACAATGAACACGTCTGCGTAGATGAGAAGAGGGTGTGTCATATGACAAGTTGCGTCGTCTGCTTCTGTGGCTTATCCTTGTGGTTGATTTTCGTTTTGCGTTTGAAGTAAAAAAGTCTCTCATTGAAACAAAAAAACTGCGGTTAAACTGTATTATACCAATGCCTGACTGGTCAAGTATAACCATTGATTAACACAACGGATTAAATAAACAGACCGAAAATAACACGCTACAATCAACTCGCCGCTGCAAGCATTGTGATAATGGTGGGGATGGCTACACTCTAATCATACATTGTAGTCTAGCTAAATAGCCATATTCTGTAGATTGAAAGCAGGGCTGCGGCGACTGAGCTTTAAATGTGTTGGAGCAGTCATCATGATGATAGTTAAATTTGCTGTCAAATTGAACCATTTGAACCTTCGAATGGTGTTCATTGTTTTTGCTATTTGATTAATTATCTGTCAGAATATCTGTACTTACGAGGAGATTTAATATTCACATATTCCTCAGAATATCTGTACTTTCAAGGAGGTGTAATATTCTTGTATTCCTCAGAATATCTGTACTTACAAGTAGATGTAATATTCACGTATTCCTCAGAATATCTGTACTTACAAGGTGTAATATTCACATATTCCTCAGAATATCTGTACTTACAAGGAAGTGTAATATTCACATAAACCTCAGAATATCTGTACTTTCAAGGTGTAATATTCACATATTCCTCAGAGTATCTTTACTTACAAGGAGGTGTAATATTCACATATTCCTCAGAATATCTGTACTTTCAAGGAGGTGTAATATTCACATATTCCTCAGAATACCTGTACTTACAAGGAGATGTAATATTCGCATTTTCCTCAGAATATTTGTACTTACAAGGAAGTGTAATATTCACATATACCTCAGAATATCTGTACTTAAAAGGAAGTGTAATATTCACATATTCCTCAGAATATCTGTACTTACAAGGAAGTGTAATATTCACATATTCCTCAAAATATCTGTACTTACAAGGAAGTGTAATATTCACATATACCTCAGAATATCTGTACTTTCAAGGAGGTGTAATATTCACATATTCCTCAGAATATCTGTACTTACAAGGAGGTGTAATATTCACATATTCCTCAGAATATCTGTACTTAAAAGGAAGTGTAATATTCACATATTCCTCAGAATATCTGTACTTACAAGGAGGTGTAATATTCACATATTCCTCCGAATATGTGTACTTACAAGGAAGTGTAATATTCACATATTCCTCAGAATATTTGTACTTACAAGGAAGTGTAATATTCACATATACCTCAGAATATCTGTACTTTCAAGGAGGTGTAATATTCACATATTCCTCAGAGTATCTTTACTTACAAGGAGGTGTAATATTCACATATTCCTCAGAATATCTGTACTTTCAAGGAGGTGTAATATTCACATATTCCTCAGAATACCTGTACTTACAAGGAGATGTAATATTCGCATTTTCCTCAGAATATTTGTACTTACAAGGAAGTGTAATATTCACATATACCTCAGAATATCTGTACTTAAAAGGAAGTGTAATATTCACATATTTCTCAGAATATCTGTACTTACAAGGAAGTGTAATATTCACATATTCCTCAAAATATCTGTACTTACAAGGAAGTGTAATATTCACATATACCTCAGAATATCTGTACTTTCAAGGAGGTGTAATATTCACATATTCCTCAGAATATCTGTACTTACAAGGAGGTGTAATATTCACATATTCCTCAGAATATCTGTACTTATCGAATCTTTATGCTGGGCAAGGTAGTTGAAATGTAGAACTATGCTTGGCTCTCATTGTTTGAAGCTAACTGATGAAAAGTTAGTAAAAATTCACTCTGCGGAAAGATCCACCTAGCCGAAAGACACTTTACAGAAGGTGATGGGGTAGCAAAGGGCAGTAGAAATTGGCTCGGTCAGTTCTATATGGCTATAACCAACCTCTTCTCTGACTCCTCACTCAGTCAGCTTTCAGTTGCTGACTCTGTGACATAGTAACTTTGGTTCTCGCTTAGCTTAAAATGATAGAGTTTTATCTGAATGCATTGAAAAACGGTAGCATCTCCAAATAAGGGTAACATTCTCATCCGCACAAATGTAATGAATTTTGTTCGGAATCCTATAAATTATCTTAATTCCTCTTTGTATAAATATTTATTTCATACTGAAATTCTACTCATATTTTTTGATTTCTCATAAATATTGCACATTATTTGGAGTTAAAGAAGAGCAACTATAACTGAGTTGTATATACATCTGGTTGATACAGCGATGAACTGCAGTGATTTCTTGATGTTTATGAATACTGTTCCGTCTTGATGGACTTACTGATTGCTCTAAAGTATATCATAAAATAAAATCTAAAATGTAATAAAACAGAGTAATTTGACTTGAGATAAAAATAAAGTTGTGTTACTGTAAAACAATATAAAACAGCTGAATTTAGAAACTGTTTAAAAAATGACATTGTTAAGAAAACATTAAAATTTTTCATGGTTTCTTACGAATTTTTTTGCAGGTTTTATTGCAGAAATTGGTGTTTATAAATGAGAATTGAGAAAAGCAATTCATAGGTCTAGTGTGTTCTAGCGTCGACTCCGGTTTTAGACCAGCTATTATGCAATATTGTTGAAAGATTTTGGCGGTGGAAAGTGCATTATTACTGCATTGTTTTTATATACGATTCTAGGTAGAACCTCGTTTTCAATGAATGTAGTCATAATCAATAAAACAAAATCTGATATATTTCTTGGGACATTGCTACCTAACTTACATTATTAGGTAAGCGTTACTAACTACTTGATTCTATTGTATGTTATTGCAATAGTTCAAGTCAGCAATGTTGCTTTAATCAAACGTACACTCAGCTATTTTAGATAAGAAACTCCTATTGTCATGCACTAGAAAAATAAACAGCTCCATATCCATTTGTTTGCTGTTTAGATTTCATTAAAGTATTTTATAGGATGCAGTAAAAATACTAAGCCAGTAGCATTTGCGCATATTGCATGTACGAAGGAAGGCAAATCCAAATCTGTTTTTTGGGAGGAAAAGCTTTTAAAAGTTTCGTAAAGTCTTCCTATCAATTTCATTTTTTCTCTCTTTCGACTTATCTTACATTTATCTTACCAGCTTTTCCCTCTTTACCTTGACTCTTTTTATTTCCTAATTCCACCATGGCTACCCCTCTCACCTCTTGTCTCACGAATCCCATCTCGCCTTCTTCACTCATTTTTACCTCCGCTTTAACCCGGTGTTGGACTGACCAACTCATACATTGCTTCTTTCCCTGTTTATTTGCTAAAGTGTGAGTTACGACTTCGCTACAAACATTGTCTAAGTAAGTGACTAACACTTGCTAATGAAGTGCCCAAGGATTCATGTTATTCACAAATTGATCAAGTCATAGAAAGTCGTGTTACTTGTTTCTCTAGAAATAAAGTCAGTTTATCTTTTCTGTCTACATGGAGTAGTTTATCCTCGCTAAATTGTCATAAATTACAAACTCACTTATCCGGTTTTTCACTAAACTGTTTTTGATGGTGAAAGCGTTTGAGTAAATGCTTCAAGCACTGCCTTTTACCAAACGACAAAAACGCGACATATGGTGATAAATCTGTCACCTTGGCAAGCTTTTGTCATAGCTCACACCTCGATATCAAATAGGAACAACTTCAGCTGGAAATGTATAAAGTGGAACTATACTTAAGTCTAATACTGGTATATTGTAGTTAGGTTAGTTACTAGTCTACTGAAGGAGAGCAGCATGTTTTATGTCTTCAGCTATACACGTGCCATGCAATGCACATTGGTAGGTAATATAATTTGGATTTGCTTTAATTAAAAAGGCATAAAATGGAAGGCCCTCTTTTAGTGCATAGAAAAACCCCTCAAATTGTTAAGCAAGCAAGTCGCTGGTAACAGAAATGGGATGATAGGCCAGCTGAAAGGAGATTCCTTCTTGAGTCGTAAGAGTGGACCTGTTTATAGACCTATAAAAATGTCTCAAATATGCATCTATAGTTCACTTGGTATACGTCTCTTACACTGTGTCTTGCAGGCTTCACTAGATGCTTTTTCTGTTCAATCATTCAGAATGTATGGTTGCAGGTTTATCAAAAACCACAAATAATCCTACGTTTCACTGTTAAATGTCATCAGTGATACACATTCCGGCAAAGATTGCCACTTTTATGACATTACATAAAAAACTTAGTTGGGAACTCATCAGTATTAAATAAACCAAATATTCTGATCTGCTACCTTCTAGCCTTCCTAAGAGGCTGCAAGTCACTAATAGTAAAGGTGTTAGTTGATTGTAGCAACTGGCCAACGAAGGTTGTACCCGCCTCACCTTATGCATAGAGGAAACAACTTCCTGATGGGCAACCTACACCAGCAGTTTTTGGTAGATCTAGCTCTGTCTGAAGTAAATGTGAACCGGGCAATAAACTCTTCGCTTAATCTGAAGGCATCGTGCTTTAAGGCAGGTGCAATGAACCAATCAACAGTATTTACGTATTAATCAATCAACGTATTTATGTCTTATCTCGGTGCACAGCCATATGAAGAGGCAGCGCATCCGATTGGTTTGAGTTTAGCCCTTGCTTGCACCATCAGCAATACAAACTCAACTGCCCAGATATTCCTGTTGGCATAGTCTCAGAATGAATTATGTTAATATTGCTATGTTTTTCTCGAATGTGCTCAAATTTCTTGGCACTCCAATGACACCATCTCTATGACATGGATAAAATGTTTCACCTCAGCTTTTAATAACCACTTGCTGACAGATGTCTCAGATTAAATTGCAGACATATTCAGATATAGTTACGTATATATTTTTACTGACTGTATTATATCGAATATTTGGTCTACTATCATTCTTTTTTTCTGTCTCTGCCTCACGCAACTAAGGTGTTACTCAAAATACACCAGCTAACTACCCCAAACTTACTTCTCTCTGAGCTCATGTCCACCAAACCTGACTGTTAGTCTATGCTGTTAATTCTATATTCTCTCTGAACTTGTTCAAGATACTGTAAAACTCTATTTGAATGCCATGGAGCTCTATTTTTCTACCCTTCCTCTGTAGTAGCGTTTTCTTAGAGGTCAAGTTCAAAAAAGGGTGGCGTGGTATTTTTCAAATAGCTCATCAGAATTTTGGTAAGATAAATTTTATTCTTTTATGGGTGAAGTGAATGTTACCTATATTTTGCACCCTCCTTCGAACGGAGCTACATTAATCCTTTCAGATACAATAAATCTGCTAGAACTTCCAACTTATAGATCTCTAAATAGATATGCATTAGGAAGCTGAGAAAGATCTCTACCAGTTGACATCTATTGCTTGCAATTGAACTGCGGCAGGGGTTGACAACCCTTAACACCGAAAGAACCATTTGAACCCGGTTTCCACAAAAAACCCAATGGAAGCCGCATATACATTTTGATATTTAAAATCGAGAACACACGCATTCATTATATAAGTAAAATATACATACACTTATTAGAGCTTTGACTACCCTTTGAAGATGGGCTATAAAGACAATACTGTATATTGCTTTTTCTTAACCTCCCTTTACACTTTGCTTAAACAACAATAGTTTGTTGCTTATGAAATACTACAGAGAAAATTAAAATTTATTTGTAATGACTGTTCTTTTCAATATGCGTCAGTATATATGGGCAATTTGTCCAATTATAGGATGTTTTGAATTTCTTTGAATTTTGAGGCTTTCCTTAAATTTATCTAAATATGCTCAAAACCCAATGATATTTGGTAAAACACTGGTAAAAAGTTCAGCGGCATACAGCAATTGTCACCAAATATAAAAAAAGTGTTTCACAGTTTTTCGGATTAAAACTGTAAAGAATTGTATAATTTTAAAAATTTCTAAAAATCTTTACAGTACCTAACATCATATCTATCGCGCACATGCATCAAATTTACAGGCTCCTCTATCAGTGTAATGACATATCAACATGCTGCTGATTAAACGTTTTCACTGCTGCCTCCTTGGTCCTCTTTATTCTCTGTACAGTCATATATAGAAAAAAATTGAAAAAATCAACTGTCTCTATGTCTAGAGCATTCAAACTTGGGAATATTCTGCTTGCGATTTTTGGTAGTATTCAGTCAAGTTTCATAAAAACAATACAAATTCTAAGGAATGTTAAACGTTGCTGACATGGAAGTTATTGCAATTGTCAGACAACATCTTACCATAAACCAACCAATTGTCAGACAACATCTTGCCATAAACCAACCAAATTCCTTGGCAATACATTTCCGAGAAATTAATTGTGCTGAAAATACGATTTTGACTAATTCTGTAGTAAAGTTCATTTTCGTCACAAATATTAAGCTACCGTAAAACCTCTAATTGAGTGCCACCTTTATTTGAACGTCACCTCCAATTGGCTGCCACTAGAGAGGAAGAGTTGAAAAATAGAGTGCCATGGTATTTAATTAGAGGTTTTAAGCTATATTATAAAAAAGATTTACAAGGTTAGATTGTGTGTCATAGCTCTTCCTTTGATTACGGCCCATGCTATTTTGAATGGGTGTAAGAGCATTATGCTATAGATATGTTTTGCTTATGTATGTCATGCTTGTAGATAATCACTCTGCATACACAAGGACTTCAATTCAGGGCTGCAATCTATATAACACATTAGTAAGTTTAATATTTTCTCTAAGGTCTGCAAGAATAATACTTTTACAAGAATTAACTTGTCAATATTGTGAAATTAGGTAGCAGAAACCCTCCCTCATGCATCATGATCTTCAAATATGATATCTTGAGTAAGTAGGGATGACTTGGTTGGAAGACTGCCGCTCATATTCAATACATTGACATCTACTGAGCGAGTATATATGGAGAAGGCTATGCATAATAGTATATATAAACAGTTGTCTGGTGAATTCATTTAATTGCTTTCCATCTCGTTCTAGCAGTCACTGACTGCAGCAACGACATCACTAATCCTCTGCCTCCTATCGATTCCATTCTCAGCTTGCTCTTAGCTCGACAAACAATTGTGCTGCTCTAAAACATTTGTTCATATAAGCACTAATATTAAGTTTCAATTTATACTATTCATTACGCCTGAACGAGTCCATTTACGACAGCTTTTGTGTTGTGTGGTAGCTAGGAGATTTGCAACTACTCTATCTTAGACGAGGTCAGTGATTAGTAGACAAGAGTTTCTCTAATTGCCTCGCTATATTCTCACTTGTATATACTCCAGCAAATATTGAGAGAAGATTTAGCTTATGGGAAGTTTGTGGTCTTCTAGGGGAGTCTTTGAAGGAAGCTGTTGCTCAAGTAGAAAGGATTATTTGGTGTAGACATGAAGAGATTTACAGCTACATCATGCATTGCATTTCTCCTCTTTCCAACGCTCTGCTTCTCAAGTAAGTCTGCTTAGTTGTTACTACCAAAAACTGACAACTTCAGTTATACTATTGTTTGGGTTATACAGTAGTTTGAGTTATACAATAGTTTGAGTTATATAATAGTTTGAGTTATATAATAGTTTGAGTTATATAATAGTTTGAGCTATGCAATAGTTTGAGTTATATAATAGTTTGAGTTATGCAATAGTTTGAGTTATGCAATAGTTAGAGTTATATTAAATATTAGTTTGAGCTATACAATAGTGTGAGTTGTACAATAGTTTGAGTTATATAATAGTTTGAGCTATACAATAGTGTGAGTTATGCAATAGTTTGAGTTATATTAAATAATAGTTTGAGCTATACAATAGTGTGAGTGGTACAATAGTTTGAGTTGTACAATAGTTTGAGTTATACAATAGTTTGAGCTATACAATAGTTTGAGTTTTATAATAGTAGGAGTTATACAATAGTTTGAGTTATACAATAATCTGAGCTATACAGTAGTTTGAGTTGTACAGTAGTTTGAGCTATACCATAGTTTGAGTTATATAATAGTTTGAGTTGTACCATAGTTTGAGTTATACTATAGTTTGAGGTATACAAACAACTCATGTTTACATAGTTAAGCAGTTTCAGTATTGCTACTTGTCTGCTCTTCATTCTAACTTATTGTAGGGATTCATTTTAATATTTTCTCACTCACAATGTTACCTAACCTTTTGCAAACCTTCTGCATCACTACATCCTCAACAAAATATTCTGTTGATTTGGGTATTTATGTACCTTGTATTCTTCATCTTCTTGGTCATATAATTTTGTACCTTATGCATAGCTTTCTCGACACTTACTACTACATTACTGCAACATTACTACAACATTACTACATGTACATCAACACACTACAACTAGTCCATTGAAAGCATTTTTAGTTCTGGCAGTTTCTACAATTTAGACAGTTTTAGGTTGAATCATCTCTACCATTATCTTTGCTGTGATAATTCAGTTGATTCATTGTTTAGTCTCTACGAACACAACTATTTCTATTCTTTGTCCACCGTATTCAACTGCCTGTTGAGAAGTTAGGTACTACTTCACTCTACTCTCCGTTTCAAGCTGTCATCGCTCTGTTGTGTCTATGCAACAGCGCTGTCTCATTGATTATTGTTATTCGCAGTGTAATCTCTGCCGTTCCCTTTCTACACAGTCGAAGAATTTGATTTCAGCGTTTTCTAAATGATATTGTTCATTATTAAACCAAATAATGTGGTGATACACTAAATAACATATTTGGGGTTGTCCTCTTTCGATACAGTTATCTTTATGTAACATACCATATATTCTGCATAGAACATGCATGTAATCATGTCAGAGTTGTTTGCTTTCAATGCGAAAATGCTCCATCGATGATTCTCTGTGTGCGACAATTTTGTGTCCTGCAATAATCACTATGTTTCCATGGTGCGCAGTACTGCAATGCAGCCCCCTCCGAAGTCGAGGGGATTGTACGTTTCCATGCTGCACAGCGGTTTTCAGCAAATTAGCAGAGAAGAGAAATTGTATAAATCGAATCGCCTGATGGAGAAATTGAATCAATCATGGATACCGAACGTCAGAAACGGTCGTTTTATGCTTCTGTCATCATCATACTTTTATTTACAATACACATTCACAAGGTTTTACAAACCTTAACACAATTTTTACAAAGTAATATATTTTTAATAAGTATTTTTTAAGTAATATATTATTTAAACGTTAATTTAGGACTTGCCACCTATTTTTCGAAAAGTGTTGGCATCGATAACAAAGTCTAGAAGAGCAATCACCTTATCATCCTCATGGGTGCAAACCATAATTAAATATAGGTGAAAGAAGATTGGAAGAATAGAAAAAAACAAGATTAGCGAGATAACATTTGTACTAGCTTATGACCCTCGAAGAATCCATCTCCACGGCATGAGAGCTATGCGCAGCCACTGTTTCCTTGCTGCGAATTTGCACTCGCTTCGCCCTGATCAGTGCGCAGTGCGAAGACGCCGTTTCCATGATTCGGAGAGGGCGCAACTCCGAAGCATTGCGCATCATGGAAACATAGTGAATATCTCGCGATTTTCTGTCCTGCAATAAGTTCTCACACTTTCTGTTACTAATTCATAATACATTGTCCTTGGTACAACTCTTGAAGCAATATCTACCCTGCCTTGGGTTTCAGTTTCCTACTAAATTAGTTGAGCTCTCTTAGGTCGGAGCTAGTACATAGACCTAAACAGATTTTGAATTTGCCACATATGTCAAGGTCAACTTGAGCTCATGCTCTTCTCTGAGTATGCTCTTATTGGGTATACTCGTGTGTGCATTGGCTCTGACATCTCTAACCCCACCAGTTTTCCTTTATAGCATCCCCCACACTTACAATAGCTGTCAAAACTTGACTCAAACATTCATCTGATCACCTGGTCAGCGTATAAATTGTTGTAATATTTTGGGCTAATGACATGTGGTTGCTCTTGTCGCTTAGTCACTGTACTGTATATATGTATATATATATATATATATATATATATATATATATATATATATATATATATGTATATGTTTACATGTATGTATATGTTTACATGTATGTATATACATGTATATATATGTATTTATATACACTTGTAGTTGTACATATATATGTGTTCGTTATTCTGTCATCCGTATGTTCGTTGTAGCAATAAAGTTGTAGAAACCTAAAACCGTTTCGCACTGGAATTGAACTCGGAACGACTGGTTCTACAGACAGACGCTGACCACTATGGCAAGCGGCCACCTTGCCATATCATGAAATAATTGTTTATTCTAGCATGCTTGAAGATCATTATTGGTTGAGAGATCATGATGCATAATGATTACCTTATAAGTATAAGTATAGGTATAAGTTCAAGGTTGTGGCAAGCTGGCTGTGTGACTTGGTGGTAGTACGCTTAGCTTCACATCCATGCATCCGCCGAATATACGTTTTCATATTACATATGTACTGTTTGACCCTTGTGAGGTGTAATCATTGGTTCTCAACGTCCAGACGGAAGGACAAACATGACTCTTAGTAAAGTAAAGATTTAGACCAGCTCAAGTTACTCAAATTCATTTGATAAAGAAACATAGCCCGTGGCAACTACATTATTCGCCGCTGTTTATAAGCTGTTTTTTGTTACCCATGCAACACAGGGCATCGATCTAGTAGATGTATATATTAGCTGGTATATATACTGTGTATATATTATATACAGTGTATATAGACAGTATATATATTTATACTTATATGTATACAGTATATATGCCTATATACTGTATACATATATATGTATATATATATACTGTATTTATACTGTATATATACTGTGTACATGTATATATACTGTGTACATGTATATATACTGTATGCATGTATGTATACTGTATACATTTATATATACTGTATACATGTATATACTGTATCCATGTATATGTACTGTACACATGCATATATACTGTATACATGTATATATACTGTGTACATGTATATATATACTGTATACATGTATATATACTGTATACTTGTATATATATTGTATACATGTATATGTATTGTATACTTGTATATATATTGTATACATGTATATGTATTGTATACATGTATATATATTGTATACATGTATATATAAATATCTATAGTATATATACCAGGTAGTATATATACACACTAGATCAATGTCCAGTGTTGCATGGGTAATAAAAAGCAGCTTATAAATTGGCAAGTGATGCAGTTGCCATAGGCTAAATTTCTTTATCAAATGAAATTGAGTAACTGTATAGGTCTGTAGGGCAAGCAGATTTCACTAAAATGGATTTGTTTCTCGCTTGTGCAATCGACACGCTCGGAAAAATTTAAATTTACTCTAGTGGGTTTGATTTGTCATAGGCTACAAACATTATGGCTGATTCGATACAAACAGGTGTTTTAGGGAAAGCTTTGTTAAATATGGTGGGACTATCTTCCTAGCATCACAGACAATTTATTGTATAACAATTGATTTCTGGTATGGTGTTGGCAAGTGCTCATTAAAGGTGTCTGGCTTACCAGCCAGTAGATAATGTCACATTGAATTCTCGCAACATACAACTAAGTATCTTTTAACAGGTAACAACTCGACAGTTGCGGAAGCGAATAACAGCAGTGAATCAGGAGTTCATCTTACAGCTCTGTATGGCTCTACAACTATTCCAAATGTGAGTTGCATTCTATTTCTAGGTAGCGAGATATAGTTGAATAATAATAGTCATTTGTGACACTATGTTTAAAAGGTTTTCTCCATGATCAGGTGAAACAGTTTGTTACGACCAAGTTGTTAAGTTGATTGTTTTATGAAGCATCACCAATTTTCAGGTCATTTGTAGAATCAGTTTTTATGGAACGGACGAAGGTGTGCATGCATATTGGGCTACGGCTTAAAACAGCTATGGTTTTGATGGGTTATTTGATGACATATAAACATAATTGTGTATTATTGTTAAGCGCAGCTAACCAATAAATTAATGGCATTAGGTAGTTAATTAAATCTAGTAGCTGAATATCTCAGTTAGCTTATCGATTAAAGCTGAATCCTAGATGAAGGATAGAAGTCTACATTCACTAGCATCCCCTTTATAATCATTTCTCATAATATCAGTCTTTTAATGAGTTTGTAAACTTGTAGAATATTCTAGCAATGTGAGGGTGGAGTTTGCCATTCAAGATCTAATCTTATGGTAGTTTTACTACATGTTTTTGGTGCTACTGTACAAATGTATAGCTGAAATGCTTCGCACATAGCAAAAAGCTTTGCTCCAGGGATTTATTGCGATTGGCTGAAGTATTTGGAAGCTTACAATTGCATTTTATTAACAATAGCACTGCACTATGACATTAAATGACCGCTCTAAACTCTATTTATTTGGAGTTATGGCTATAAACGCGTGTACATGTTATCTTTACCAGTTACAAGAAATGACACTTGAAATGAATTGAAATTTAGTGGATCTATATAAAAAACTACTCAACAACATAGTCTTAACTGATTGTTTCACCTGAACATGGTTAAACAGGACCTCTAAGGGTGATTTCAGTTTCCTTACTTCTACCTGAGGGTGTCTAATTATCTATAAAATGCCTATCATATAGTCTAATGCCTATCGATAAACTGGAGTTATCCTCTACACGCTACTTTGGGTGATATGTGAAGGCATAGTAATTACCCATCAATGAAATGTAAACAAAGCAATACAATATTGTTAGCAATACAATATAGTTACAATACTGAATGCTTTTATTATATAAGTGTTCGGATATCAATGCCTAAAAATGTTCAGCCATTTGTAAGGATCTCAGACAACGGCTTTTAGTGCTGCACATCAACACTCATGCGCTTCTCCACTGTCAATAAACCTTAACCTGACTCGGTTATCGTCTACCCTTATCTATCCGAATGCTACTGTAATGTTCTTACAACTGTGAGGGGTATAGAATTAGTGCTGCGTGATATTACACCACATGCCAAAACGATATATTGGCCTGTGAGCTATCGATATCGTTCTCTATCGAAACTTTGGAGTTATGCTCTCTCGATATAGATTATTGTGCCGTTTCACAAAAAAACATAAATGCAAGGTCAATAATCGTGTCCAAATACAAAAAATGAGGAGTTGTCTTTTCTCTCTAACTTTAAGACACTTGTTCTTTCTTGCCGGTCCGTTTCTAGAGGATTCTCAGAGATAAAGGAAATTCGCGGGCTCGTAAATAAGTTTTCAGAAACTAGTGCTGTGCCGATATTGAGTCACGAAAGCCAATGATAATCGATGTTGGTTCTGCCAATTAAACACAGATATTTATCGTCTTAACATGATATCGAAAATGTCGATATACCCGATTACAGAATCGACGTACAAAACGCCCCAAAATGATATTGTCCCATATAAAATCGACACCTATCGTGCAATATCGTTTTATCGTGCAGCACTATATAGAATCTCCATGCTTCACTTGTCTGGCAGTAGAGCCTTGAGTGTCCTGTTTGACGCCTACCGGAAGAAGATGGCTACTTTGTACACTGTAGCAGGAGAAACTAATTACACTGTAGACAGGAAAAACTATAGCAGGAAAAATTGCCGGATTCTGGTTTAGATTATTTGAAATTCGTGTTTCCAGAGGAGATAACACAACGAACAGAAAGATGATTTTCGTAATTGAGATTTTGGTTATACATGTAGTTCATTGATTAGCAAGCTGATCTTTCCTGCTTTCCACTATTTCAATGCATTTACTTATTATATTATCTTATAATATATTGTATTATATTGTATAATATATTATGTTTCTTTCTCTTGGTTCAGCTTTTCTCTCATTTAAGTTATGTCAGTCGCTATGACCTCAGTCATCTGTCACTTGTAGGCGTCAGTCGTACCAGACGTGGTTATTACGTTGGTTGTGATAGGCTGCTGTGGACTTCTTGGCTTGGGATTCGCCAAACTCGGAGACTACTTGTATGATAGGCGTATGGCGACAAGGGATGACATTAGCAATGCCAGCGAGTATACTAAAAACATCCTAAGAGCGAGGTACTACACTCATAGCTCTACTAGCTTGAACTAGTCCTCAAGAGCTTACAAACATGTTGATAGTTTAGGAAGAATACAGCGCTTAAATGCAGCCAGTAACAAGACAGTTCAAGCTCAATATATCAAATAGACTATATAAAGTGGCCAATGAAATCACAGGTTAATCACCAAGTATGGGGTCAATAGAGATAACTTTTGCAAACAGCTCGCTATTTGTGTTAAAATTTACATATTATAAAGTAAAATAAATTGCTGTCTGCCCTCTCAGTAGGTGGGATAGCAACAGTTGGAGTACTTCGCGATGAAAATTGGTAAAACACTTTTGCTTTAATCGGAAGGGATTTCCTTATAAATAAATTTAGAAATGTTTGTCATGGTTGTGCGTGAGGAGCGAAGGTCATTGAAAAGTTTGAATTAATTTTGTTGTTATACTCATGTATTACACTATCCAATTGGCTAGCCAATGCAAATTATGTTATAGACAATCCATTATTACATGGTTTTATTTTATCCAAGGCTGTTCTACAGGTCTGTTTAGAATAGCCTAAAGTTTGCCACAAAAGTTAATTTTGTTATGAATGTAATTGTAGTCAGGTTGCTATCAAACCTAATCATGTAAAGCTACCAAGAGCCCCTCTCTGTCTATTATTATCATCAGTATCATAATCCCGCTGCAAAAGTCAGCAAACTTTATTACTACAAGATTTTGGTTTTGTTTTCTCAAATATTTAGCTAATATAAACGGTGTAGTACAAAATTTCCTGTTTTTACTTGTGCTAGAAACATGAAAGTGGTCTGCATTTTCAATCATTTCCTATCTACGATTATGGAAAATGTAGCGTGGGCAGGAGCTACATGTCAGCAGGAGGTAATGGCATGATCATGTAGAGGGCAGACTTAAAAAGGCAAATCTAAATGTAATGTTGACATATATCAATGTATGATGAAGTTGTTACTATATAAAGTTTGTTACTTTTTCCTTTTGCTGTCGTATGAGCTGAACGGTAGGGAAAGGAAAAATACTGACTCAATCATGAGAATCGTTGGCTCCTGTCAATTATCAAGATTTATTAGTATTCCCATCTGAAGAAGTCGACACTCACAGAGTTATTTCAGCATATTTGTTATTGTTATATGTACACCAAAATGGCTTACGTAAAAGAATATGCAAAAAATTGTAAATAACAATAGCTTCGGACAGCTGTCTGTTAGTGGTTTAATTTTGTTCTCATTCTATAAAGTTTTTGAGCTCGAATTTTTGTCTTATACATTTTCAGCCAATGGCTGGTTAATGGTACAAGTTATTGTGTGTGAATGGCTGATTTTCACCACTTATTGACCAATCAAATGTAAGGAAAGCAGCGAAGCTAAGAGTTTGTTAAAGACTATTATAGGCTAAGAACTGGTGCAAGGGGTTTAAAGTTTGTACAAATTTGAACACTCCCAACACACTATCAAGGATGGCCATGTAAGAACACAAGTTAAAGTTCTGTACTGTTGAGGAAGTAACAAGCATTACAGAATGTTGTATCTTTCTGTAGAGTAAAGTCTCCTAGCTTCCTTAACAACAAAGAAACTTTCAAGTTGTAAACGTGCTATGATGAACAATTGTTATCAATTCTAAAACACTTCCAATGGCGATGTACAGTCAAACCTTGACATAGATATGCGTTGCTACTTCATTGGGAGATGACATAAGCTCGGCAATGCATAAGTTCGGCCGTAGAATGAGGGATAAAAGCATGCAGTATAATTTTCTAACATAAGCTAGATGCAGTTTAAATAAACTTGATATAATTTTTGTTTAGTTTTGCTGTTTATTTTTTATTTAGACTAGCATGTTCGCTTTACCTGTAAAACTAATATTTTGAAAAGTTTCAGACATACCGTATGTTAAAAATTGCTTCGCATTTTAATAGGAAATCTGGTTTGTAAAACAACAATTTTTTAGATATTACAGAAAAAAACGACCGTTGGCTAGCAGTCTTTTTGATAGATTGCTCACTTTGGTGAAGTAAACTTTTCAGAACTATCATTTGGACATGAGTTGCCATTCAACTTGATGATAAATTCCAAAAATCGTGGTATTTGAGAACTTATATATCTTATGGTTGAGTGTTTACCAAATTCCTTTTTTTTAAGCAAATTTTCAAGTGTCAGTTTATATGCAAGGTGAAACGTAAGTATATACAGCAGATCTACATATATCCTGCTTATAAATATTGAGCGTTTTAGAATGTTAGCGAGTTTGCTTGCTGCAAGATGTCTTCTGAGAATATCTCTCTAGTTACATCTCACTTCTACTGAGAATATCTCTATCTACGTCACACTTCTATTGAGAACATCCCTCTAGTGACCACTGATCTCTCTACTATCTTTCTGACTGCCTAATGAACTATCTTCTGTTAGTAAAATTTCAAGTAAAATCAATGAATATACAGACTGTTGTTCTTTTGTTCAATAATTCACTCTTTAAATTGTTGACAGCGTACTATTTATTGTAATTTTCTTACTATTGTTGATTGCATTATTGACCATTTTTAGTTCCTTGCTTACTAAAACAAAATTTACTTACCGTCATGTTTTATTAATATATTTTTGTTATCACCTTAGTAGGTCAGCACCCTTGTAGGTTTCCTTCCCAATTACCGGTTATTTTCAGTTAAATTTTATTAAAACTCGATACTACCATGGTAACCTTGCGTAAATGATGTTAGCCCATAGATTAGTCTCCTTTCTCACTTTCTGTTGGCTGTCAGTAATCGTTTATTTTCATCTACTAGGGCTAAAGAACAGGCTGAGTATGTTCCTAGAGACAACCTCTATTGTATTGTAAGCTTTCCTATTAAACTCACTCAGCTGATGACCCTAGCCTCGACCCACACCTGTGTTATATAGTACCTTATCATGCATGCTTGTGGTCGGCTGTGAACAGAAACTACATCTCCTATGCTTTCAGTGCTCCAATGCTTCAGTGCTTTCACTTGTTTTTCAATTTAGCCAACACAGTTTATGTGGTTATTCTATAATGATTACTTGCTGTACATTTTTAGTGACTTGTTATATGTGACATAATGTATGTACATTGTGATATCAAATATACACAATGCTAGGTAATCGTCTATTTCACGTCTTTGCTGAAGCCATGAGTTGTTCAATGAGTAATCTATTTTTAAAATGTCTGTTTGTCCGAGAACAGCCTTTAAACTGAGGTGCATCTACCAATATAACATCTAGAATTTTATGGAAAATATATAAACTAATAGGCATGGCTGAAAGTGACCTCATACTTTCCCATCGCAATGTCCTGTGAAGATTTGTTGGTTTTAAAGTAATAAAATAAACCAGAGAAAAATGCATCATGACAAAAAAACTCAGATTTTCTATAGAATTTATGTAAATTTAAAACTTTTCACATCATTTAGCACCTATTCAGCTGATCAATATAGATAGTAGAATCATAGTGTCACAGTACTGTCACATTGTCGTAGTGTCACAGCACTGTCACATTGTCATGGTGTCATGACACTGTCACATTGTCATAGCGCCACAGCGCTGTCACATTGTCATGGTGTCATAGCACTGTCACATTGTCATGGTGTCACAGCACTGTCACATTGTCATGGTGTCACAGCACTGTCACATTGTCATGGTGTCACAGCATTGTCACATTGTCATGGTGTCACAGCACTATCACATTGTCATGATGCCTCAGCACTGTCACATTGTCATGGTGTCATGGAACAGTCATATTGTCACAGCACTATCACATTGTCATGGTGCTGTAGCACTGCCACGGTGTAGCACTGCTGTCACATTGCCATGGTGCTACAGTACTGTCAGATATTAATAGCGCTATTACTGCCAAATTGCTGTTGCATCATGTTATAGCCTTGTCACTGCATCATAGTTTCACAGTGTCATAGCACTGTCGTATTGTGGTGATTTCACAGAATTGTCCTGTTGCCATGGTACACACATTCATGTATTCATTGCAGCTATCAAATCTAAGAATATAGTAATGCATTGTCTTACTTGGTTGTTGCCAGAGTCAAGGGCACTCAGGTCATCTTGAAGACCAGGTATTCTTTGCATAGAATTTATGTTAACTTTTGATCCTCCTCATGTGCATTCTGATCGATCTCGTCCACATGTTTTCTCTCCGCTACATAGAAGTCCTGTCCCAGTGTGTGTAGGAAATGCAGCTGTAAAGCCTTGTGCTCGCGTGTGTTCGAAATATAGCTGGGAAAAGTGGAAAAAAACTTCCTGCTGGTTGAACGTTAGCATTTCGAGCTACTTCCGCTCACTTATACTGTATCCTGACCAAATGTAACATATATCGTCTATCATTAGCATCATTTTCTCTGCACACTGGTATACATGTTACTCATCTTCCGCTGTTCTGAAACACTGAGTTCCGAACGGCGAATAATTGTAAAGTCATGCATCTTTCGAAAACATTCTTACTAAAATCTTTAGTACAAAATGTAAAACGTCTCACAAGGTTCGTCGCTATAAGCTTTACTTTTCATTCGGGTTATATTATAATATAATTTTCATTAAACAGAAAGTATAGTGATTTGAAGGATAGTTCCAATGAGTTAAAAATACTATGTGAAAAACTTTTAAGTGCCTATCTGGAAAGTCACAAATAATATTGTGAAACGTAATACTATAAACCAATTATAACTGTAACCTCATAAGTTAAGAATAATAATTCCACAAAATGATATGTGTAAATATTATGAACTGGCGCTGCAGACTGTCAATGATGAGTCCTTTTATTCCTTTTTGCTTCTGGAGTTGTGCATTTTAGAATGTGTCGTATAGTGTCAACCACTCTGAGCTTACTAACAATACTGATATATTTGTCCTAGTCTTGTCAACTAGCAATTACTGGTAATGAACAGTGTTTGTATCTAATACTCTTTATCAGTCTAGTTGGCTTCTCTAACAGAGCAACAGTTTGCACTCTCTCCCCTAACTGACCTTTTGTTCATTGTGTTCACTGAGGATTTGTCATAACATAATGCATTATATTAGTAAATAATAAATAATATATTACATATGTTAAAAGTAATATGTTGTTAGAAATAATGATTAGTTTGAACAAAATATTCTATTGTGTTTGAACTTTGCGATTGACAGATGGAATGCGAGACCTTTCAATAGGTGGTAAGACAACTCCCATGGTGTGTATAGAAGCAATACATGTAGATAGGTCGGCACGTAGATTATTTGGCATGCTAGGTATTTGTTCATTGCTGTGTCCTCTGGTGAATTTAGTTTTAAAGAAGGTGCGACAGCAGCCTAATCTCAAAGATTTTGGGAAAATCATTACATTGAAGAATGATTTATTCAGTCTGAAGTAATTTCCATTTTTTTTGTTTTTGGATAAGCTGCGGGTCAGCGCAATGACACAAGTGGTTAGTTATCATTATTATTGTTTAGTTATTATTATTATTGTTTAGTTAACTCTACTCCTCAGAACACTCATCACTATTATTACCGCCTAACTGTTATAGATAACAATGATTAACAACAGTTAACAATAGCTGTTGTTAGCTGTTTGCTATTATTATCTTGTTATTCACTTTGTTCAGTTTTATGTCATCTATATTCCACTTGCCACTCATTTCAGTTTTTTAACCCGTTCTCATTGAATAGCTATATTAGCAATGGGATGGTGGGCCCTAATGTCCAACTTGACTAGTCACAATTGGAATTAAATGGAAATATATTCTTTGTTCGTGTCTATATTTACTAGAAATATTTTATAAGATATATATGTATATTAAAATACATAAGATATATTGTATATTAAAATGTATATAGTCAGTGGTTTATTACGGTTCAATATAAAACGCTTTTAAGCAAACTTTAAGTATAGTTTCTATATGGCTATTGTAGAAAAATGGAAAAAAATGTTTGCTAAATACACTTGCATAAGGTATTGTGTAGGCATCTGTGTAGGTGTGCAGTCAACCTTTTTCGAACTTACCATTAGCTAGAAGTCAGGCAAAGAGAGCAAATTTATGCAAATATCTTACATAAATCCAAATATGAAAAAATTGTTATGTTTATGAAATTCTTTAGATGTACTTTGTTCAACTTGTATTAACTTACTCTCATTCCCCTTGAGATTCTTTTCTAGAATGATTGTGATGGTATGTCAGACATTACAAAGTGCATAGGGAGGCCTACAGTAGATACGGTCAATTTTTTAGTAGGTTGGTCTTTAGTAAAATTCATATTACTAGTCAAGTGCGATACTGTAATTTAAGTTTTTACCATCAAGGAAGTACCTTTGGCTTTACAAGCATGACATCTCCTGTTAGCAACAATGTCATCCTCACGCAAATCTAAATTATATTTGTACCTAAAAATAGCGACGTTGAGGTCTAATATGCAAGCTGCATGGTTTATTTTATCAAGGTTGGCAGTTATGAAAATGAAAGGTGATCCAGCTTCTGAAGAATCTCGGACAGTCAAGAGAGCCGCCTCGGCATGGATAGAGAATACCGTGAACAGCTCAAATAGACAAAGAAACAAGTCGGGAGAGGATCAGGTAGGCAAAACTCACAAAATTCCTTAATATCACCTTTATGGTTCTTATTGAATTATACATGATGCAACCACCGGTCTCATGTCAACCACCGGTCTCATGTCAACCACCGGTCTCATGTCAACCACCGGTCTCATGTCAACCACCGGTCTCATGTCAACCACCGGTCTCATGTCAACCACCGGTTTCATGTCAACCACCGGTCTCATGTCAACCACCGGTCTCATGTCAACCACCGGTCTCATCTCAACCACCGGTCTCATGTCAACCAATGATTCTGATCTGGTGCTTCAGAAAAAAACTAATAGGGGCGTTTGATAGCCTTTAAGTGCCAATTCAAGTTATGACTTTATCTATTTTTACAAGAGGATCTTTTTCTCATAAAAATCATTGCGATATATTTTATTGAATGCCTTAAAAATTATGTTTTCATTAGCTATTCATGCCTGCCCTTTAACTATGTATTTTAAGAAATCTCGCTCCGGCTCATACCTGCAAGAATTAGGATTATCACATGAATAGCATTGCTAATACATGCCTCAAAATATTGGTGGAGACTAGATAGACTTTATAGACTTTCTATAGACTTTATAGAGACTGGATAAACTCTAGGCAAAATAGTGTTCTGGAAAAAAATTACCTCAAAGGTTCAGGAGCTACTAGTTGCCTAAGATCTTCTATAGGCTGATGGTGTAGACCTTGGTGTTCTACACAACAGTTTTAGTGCAGACTATATAACAGTTTTACTGCAGACTATGTAACAGTTTTACTGCAGACTATATAACAGTTTTACTGCAGACTATGTAACGATTTTACTGCAGACTATATAACAGTTTTACTGCAGACTATGTAACAGTTTTACTGCAGACTATATAACAGTTTTACTGCAGACTGTATAACAGTTTTACCGCAGACTATGTAACAGTTTTACTGCAGACTATAACAGTTTTACTGCTGACTATATAACAGTTTTACTGCAGACTATACAATAGTTTTACTGCAGACTATACAATAGTTTTACTGGAGACTATATAGCAGTGTTACTGCAGACTATACAACAGTTTTACTGCAGACTATAGAACAGATTGTTTCTTTGCTAGATCGGCTAAAATTTGAATGTTTTGCTATTGGTATTTGAGCAACACTTATTTCATTATAAACAAATAACAATAGAGAACAGTTTAGTTTACAACTTTTGAAATCTTTGAAAGTACAATAGTTGTGATTTATCTGAGGCTAAACAAGTAAGATAATTCTATTTGATTATAAAGCAGCAGGTAGTCAACAGCTACACTCTGATTGCTATCAGCTGTCGGGATGCTAAAGTTGCTGGAATACAACATACAGTGTATTCGACAACCAACGAGTTTGTGAGTGCAAAGTTATGCCAGATGGCTAAACCAATAGGCAGCGGTTGCATTGACCCAGATTAAAGCAAATCTGCCTGTTTTATAACCATGTTTGTTGATATCAAACCTCCTTTTAAAATGGATTTTTAAAGTTTTAGTGAGAGCATTTTATGTTGGTTCTGTTGTAAAGGCTTTTGATGATCGAAGATTGTATTTGAAACATACTTTTTATTATGTGCTCTTTGCGCAGGCAAAGAAAGTGTGTGCTGGTTGGTTGCTTGTAAGCAATGTTACACTGTGACCAATTTTACCATATTAAAGGGCGTACCGGTCGGCCAGAAAAACCTAACATTAAAAGTGCAGTTATTCCAAGGGTTATTCTTTGTCTATAATGAACAGGTAGGCCAACTGCTGTCAGGAATTAGCAGTTTTAATAGAACATTGGAAGCGGGTAGATGAGTTGAGTCATACCAATCGTTAATATAAAAAAAACCATGTCTGTCTGTTCGAAGCCACCCTTTGAGTAGTAGGAAAAAAGATCGCTTTCATCAGGATTTGAACTCACAACTTTCAGCTTTGTAGACCAACACTCTGCCACCTGCACCACCGCAGGTCTTACCGCAATTTCTGGAATATTTGTGCGATTATTTATTACACCTAACAATCTCTCATGGCGCACCAGATTGCCAGGCTAAAATAAAAGTTCATTGATTTGTGACCATGTCTGAAGAAAATATTTAATAAACTTCTGTGTTAGGTCTGCTCTGCAGCAGCATATGCTACCGGTGCTGTTATATAAATTACCAAGGTGGTGTGTAATAGACTGTTATGAGGCGATCTGGTCAGTAATGCAAACTGCTTGAAGAACAAAACCTTTTAGCATCTATTTAGTGACAATGTCCTGCAGGATACCATAGCCATTTTACCTATCCAGCCAACTACCATTATTACGTGCTAACTGAGATACAGGAGATAATTTGACTCAGCAGTTATCTCGATTTCTTATTCTGTGCTATACATTCCATAGACTTCAGCTAGCAAACTGTGTCACTAATGTAATTTTCTTAACCATTACTTAGCCTGGGGGGCTATCTAGTCTCCACCAATCATTTGTTATATGGATTTGAAAGGTTGTGCAAATGAACGATCTAGATGTTGAAGATATGCAGCAAGATTTTTCAAAACTCAGTTTACAGGAAAAAAACAGTGACGATTGCAAACAACGTTAATTTTTAAAGCTATTCAAAGGATTCACGCAAGTGTTTGGTGTGAATGTCATCTTGCAAGAGTAGATAAATCTAAAATGTTACACCTGAAGGCTGTGAAACCCATCTATTGTCACATGCATAATACGATTGCTTCTATTTTAACATATCTAAACCTATTTGCACTTAATATGCTGAGGAGGTGATGATAAAGTCAGTATGCATAGAAACAGTCTGAAACATATGACAGACGAGTTTTTGACTGATTTGATTGGAGATGTTAACAATGTTCCAAGGCTGACAAGGAGGCTGACAAGGAGGCTGACAAAGAGGGTGACAAAGAGATGGAAACTGAGAACCTTGACACGGCTAGTTTTGAGGAGCCAGCTAGAGAGCCAGCTTCCAGTGCAGCTCCAACGACTCTCGCACCTCATCCCTCTCCATTGCCCAATAATAAGGTTTCCCCATCCACTGCTGCTGCCAAGGCTATGCCCCTGCCCAGCAGCACCAATGATCTTCAAAGTCTTCCATCCAATATGCGGGGCAATAGCCTACCTCCCATCGCACCGAGACCAGGTTCACAAACAACTAAGTCTATAAACCAGCCAATTAGATCAACGCGCAACTGAGTGCTTTTGTAGTTTTAGGCAGTTACGTATTGTTGTTACGATTGAATTGGATATCTTCCAATTTCTATTGAATGATATTTTGAGTGAAGGAGTATTTTTTCACAAATGATGAAGGTGCTATATTTGCAACAGCATTGCATGTGTTAGGTTAGCCGAGTTCTTTGTACGTTGACATGTAATTGTAATAGCTATTTTGAGTTTTTTAACAACTCCCATCATACAAAGCCGGCACAAATACATTTGTTCTAGACCAGGTTTTCCTTTAAAAGAGAATAAAATGTATTACATGTGACAGAAGGATTGTCAATGTAGAGGTCATTGAGACCTTTTGCATCTACACGTATATATGTGACTTTTTATTGCTTGAATACGAATACATGTATGTTGATTGCATTATGCAAAATGTATGAGAAGTAAAATTTTTACTGCAGAAACGACAGTATCAGATCAAAATGACAATGAGGATTGTCCTAGAAATTTCCCAATATTCTAAAGATTTCACAAAAAGAAACCTGTTCAGTTACCTGGAAGGGTCAGTCAGCTGACAGTAATTCCATATTACGGCTCTCTTTACAAAAAGGTTTCTCAGAAGAGGTCATTATAGCCGCTTGACTTCACCATTAATTTTTCATGTTGAGTGTTCTATGTAAAGAATACATTAAATAAAAACCCTTTCATTCCTTGATTATATAAGGTCTACGTATTGCATTGTATCATAACTTTGACAGCCCCTGTAGTCCTCGTGTCAGCGCATTGAAATGCCTTTTCAGACTCCTCTAACTGAAAAGTGTGAGTGATTGTACTCTCTGGAGTTATGCTTCCAGAGCTCACCAAGGCAATGGCTTTAGGATAGCTACAACAAAAGTAAGTTTTCAAGCAACAAAACAATTGCAGAAAATTATGGAAAATGAAAAATTGCACGGAACACGAATGAGCTGCGGCAACAATATGTTTCTTTCAAAGATAAACTTCTCGGCATCTCGTCTCAAAGCTATTAAACATTGGCATGACTGACTGGCATGTAGTATGGTAGTATATGGTTAAATATAGTAGTATATACAGTAGTATAAAGAAAAAGTGTCAGTGCTTAAGCATCAGAGTGTCATCATAAAAGCAAGGCAAGGTGTGAAAAAAGTGCAAGAATTGAACCTGAGCTCTTTTACACATAGCTACAATGCTGTAAGTTGCAATTCTCCACTCTGCAATAGGTAGACTCACAAATTAAAGAAATTGGCGCTCGACTTTTTTTATTTCGTCTTTGATTTTGCTGCAAGGTAATTCACCTAGTACATGCCGTACATATACCTAGTACATACCATACATACACCTAGTACATACCGTACATACACCTAGTACATACCCTACATACACCTAGTACATACCGTACATACACCTAGTACATACCGTACATACACCTAGTACATACCGTACATACACCTAGTACATACCGTACATACACCTAGTACATACCGTACATACACCTAGTACATACCGTACATACACCTAGTACATACCGTACATACACCTAGTACATACCGTACATACACCTAGTACATACCGTACATACACCTAGTACATACCGTACATACACCTAGTACATACCGTACATACACCTAGTACATACCGTACATACACCTAGTACATACCATACATACACCTAGTACATACTGTCAATCACGGTACTAAAGTCTATGTAAAACATTAGCGGCAAAAGTGTGAGGTTTGTACAGTGAAGACAAGATATGTTCTCATAATAGTTGAGAAAGATTAAATATAGAAGGTATCACAATATCCAGTAACTTTCTAGAATAGCGGATGATGTAAAGCTCCTACCAATTTGCATATCGGAAGACACCTTTGATATCAACTTCATAAGTCGCAGCCTTGACCAATGGAACTGTGGGCTCCATGCTGCCTCTACCAACCATTACCAAACATCCCCCTGGTTGGGTCGACTGCAATAAGACATTTAATATATGAACAGGGTCACATACAGTAGATACTCCTATAACCTAAATAATCTGTTCTTGGAATGTTAATTTACAGGAATTTTATGTTGTACGAAGCGTAAAATATTGGAAAATTGCCTAATCTGTTCTACAATTGTCCCAAACTCATCTCTTTGACCCTTCAAATAGAAAAAAAGTAGACTTAACTTTCCAATGCAATGGTTGTACGGTAACCGTGGTATTATTGGTTTGTATCGACAACTGTTCTCATTGTTCTTATCACTTTCATTTGATTTTAAGTTAATTGGAGGGCACTCCTTGAATGTCAATTTAAATCAATTTTCACTCTTTTTTTAAAGACATGATTTACATTACAAAAAAAATACAGCATATGTCTAAAATAAAGCAAAACAAAAATATATATTTTTGTTTTGCTTTCTTTGTTTTGTAAGAGAGGTGTCAGTCTGTTCATCTGATTGTCGGAAGCCAGGGTTAACGGTAAAAATAAAATAATCTCGTGACATTCACTTTGATAGACTGACACTCTAACACCAGCACTAATCGACCGCCTTTGAGTATTTTTGAGTGTAGCTATTTATCTTTTGTACTTTATTGGCATGCAGGGAGCGATTTCTCATGGTTCATTAGCTTGCACGGTTTCTGGTAATTATAATACAACTAACCCTATATGTCGTTTTCTTTCCCAAGTATGGTAAGAGAGAAGACAATATTTATAGGGTATTCTATGCGACTCAATATTCCCATCGAATTTGAGAACTGCACCGATATACAGAATCTCTTACGTAACACGAAACAAAAACTACATGAATTCTTTATAGAAAAAAGGAATTTATGTAAAAAGAGGCTTACGTTACAGGAACATCTACTGTATGAGGCTAACCAAAGGTCTACACCTTGGAAGCTTTTCTACAGACAGAACCAAAGGTGGGTGCGTGCGATTACAAAGTCTAGCCAGAAGCATTGAGCAACTAAAGTAAAAACTGTTTAGGCACATCAATGTATACTACCTGAAAATGAACTCACACAATATTTTGTTAGATTTTATCAGAGAGTATCGGTATTTTTCTATCGTTCAGGATTACTTTTGACATTTGAGATGATCTGACAGCCAGGATATATCAACATTAAAATCAACAAAACTCGATCACGGTTAAAATGCTCAGATCAAGCAAAAGTGCGATTATGACAACTATAATTGCAAAGATCCTGACAGGATAAAAACACATAACACTGCACCTGGAATGCAATAGCCGATAGCAACGACGGCAACTAGTGATGTCATTTCAGCACGAATTTTGCTTTCGAGTATTTTAACCACGATCAAATATGGTCGATGTTAATTTTGAAACATAATGGCAGTCAGATTAGTGTGGGGCCGGTATTGGGTTATCCGCTCTTACCGATACCGAGGGATTCTCGGTATCCGAGGAAACCTATCATTTTCGGTGTCAGCTAGGTATCCGTGACCGGTTTGATATGATCGGTATTTATTCGTTAAAGCCTATCGGTATATGGTTATACGGATATCCGGAGAGATTTTAAAAACGCTTTATGACGAACATGCCAATCTCAGCATGCATTGGCGAACAAATTCAACAAAAATTTCCAAGCTTACTATATCTACTATTATATTACGTTACATTGATAATGCCACCAGCCTCGAAGGTTTGGGAGTTCTACACAGATGAGAGGACGTATAAAGACTCTAACGGGACTGGACTCTAATTGGACTGCATATAATTTTGTGATTACATTACCTGATTACAATAAAAATTATGTGATAGTAAGATTTTTTTAAAACTGTTTCAGTACATTTAACAAAGAGAGCCCATTGCCATTATCTATCTGTTCTTTATTATACATAACGTTTGTATCAATAACGATATTTTTTAATAGAATAAACAATAAAAACATCTATCATGAAAATTATATTTCCATCTTTCTTTGTTGGCTTTCTAAAACAAGGAGTCTCTTTGCCGTAACAATATACTGCTGCCTAAAGAGTGTTTTTTGCACAGGCTACTTTTTGCACAACGATAAAAATTGTTCGAGACAGTTATGATTTAAAGTTTAAACCATTTAAAGACACACTGATAACCACATACCGGACAATAGTACCGACAATACCGAACTTTCTTAGTTGGCAAAGGATACCGAAAATGGTAAATACCGAGGATACCGATACCGGAAAAACCGATAAAAATCAGCAAGGATATCCAATCCGGCACTAAATTAGATACCAGCCCAACACTAAGTCAGATCACCTTAAACACCAAAAACACTCGCGAACGATAGAAAAATGCTGATACTTTCTGATAAAATCTACTAAAATTCTGTGTAAGTTCATTTTCACATAAAGATTTGGAAATGTTGAAAGCTGGCTGACAAGTTTGAGTCAAATAACTTGAGCTTTTGTCTGTCTGAGTGTGTATACACAAGAGACCGTGTCAACATGTATGACAATAAATCGAATCTCAAGTTAAACATCCTTTGTTATTACGTTCACTTACATGTATTCCCAAGGACACAGAACTATCCACGCCACTACATTCTATTGTAGCATCAATCTCGCTGCACAAGTTCTTCAATGTCTCTCCCACCTCCTCCATGCTTCTCTCTTGAAAATTTATCATGTTTATCGTGTGGGTTGCACCTAGACTTTTAGCGAGGGCCAGCCTCTCTTCTGAAATGTCTGTAAGTACATAATATGATGTCACCTACTAGCTGTATTGTTAGTACTGAACATCATACGATACCTACAAGCTGTATCGTCAGTACTGAACAGCACACGATACGTACTAGCTGTATTGTCAGTACTGAACATCATATGATACCTACTAGCTGTATTGTCAGTACTGAACATCATATGTACCTACTAGCTGTATTGTCAGTACTAAACATCATATGATACCTACTAGCTGTATTGTCAGTACTGAACATCATATGATACCTACTAGCTGTATTGTCAGTACTGAACATCATATGATACCTACTAGCTGTATTGTTAGTACTGAACATCATATGATACCTACTAGCTGTATTGTCAGTACTGAACATCATATGATACCTACTAGCTGTATTGTCAGTACAGAACATCACATGTTACCTACTAGCTGTATTGTCAGTACTGAACATCATATGATAACTACTAGCTGCATTGTCAGTACTGAACACCATATGATACCTACTAGCTGTATTGTCAGTACTGAACATCATATGATACCTACTAGCTGTATTGTCAGTACTGAACATCATATGATACCTACTAGCTGTAGTGTCTGTACTGAACACCATATGATACCTACTAGCTGTATCGTCAGTACTGAACAGCACACGATACATACTAGCTGAATTGTCAGTACTGTCAGTATGATCATATAACTACTAGCTGTATTGTCTGTACTGAACACCATATGATACCTACTAGCTGTATTGTCAGTACTGATTGAACACCATATGATACCTACTAGCTGTATTGTCTGTACTGATTGAACATCATATGATACCTACTAGCTGTATTGTCTGTACTGAACACCATATGATATCTACTAGCTGTATTGTCAGTACTGAACACCATATGATACCTACTAGCTGTATTGTCAGTACTGATTGAACATCATATGATACGTACTAGCTGTATTGTCTGTACTGAACATCATATGATACCTACTAGCTGTATTGTCAGTACTGATTGAACATCATGTGATACCTACTAGCTGTATTGCCAGTACTGATTGAACATCATGTGATACCTACTAGCTGTATTGTCAGTACTGAACACCATATGATACCTACTAGCTGTATTGTCAGTACTGAACATCATATGATACCTACTAGCTGTATTGTCAGTACTGAACACCATATGATACCTACTAGCTGTATTGTCAGTACTGAACAGCACACGATACATACTAGCTGTATTGCCAGTACTGAACATCATATGATACCTACTAGCTGTATTGTTAGTACTGAACACCATATGATACCTACTAGCTGTATTGTCAGTACTGAACATCATATGATACCTACTAGCTGTATTGTCAGTACTGAACACCATATGATACCTACTAGCTGTATTGCCAGTACTGAACATCATATGATACCTACTAGCTGTATTGTTAGTACTGAACACCATATGATACCTACTAGCTGTATTGTCAGTACTGAACATCATATGATACCTACTAGCTGTATTGTCAGTACTGAACATCATATGATACCTACTAGCTGTATTGTCAGTACTGAACACCATATGATACCTACTAGCTGTATTGTTAGTACTGAACACCATATGATACCTACTAGCTGTATTGTCAGTACTGAACATCATATGATACCTACTAGCTGTATTGTCAGTACTGAACATCATATGATACCTACTAGCTGTATTGTCTGTACTGAACATCATATGATACCTACTAGCTGTATTGCCAGTACTGATTGAACATCATATGATACCTACTAGCTGTATTGTTAGTACTGAACACCATATGATACCTACTAGCTGTATTGTCAGTACTGATTGAACATCATATGATACCTACTAGCTGTATTGTTAGTACTGAACACCATATGATACCTACTAGCTGTATTGTCAGTACTGATTGAACATCATATGATACCTACTAGCTGTATTGTTAGTACTGAACACCATATGATACCTACTAGCTGTATTGTCAGTACTGAACATCATATGATACCTACTAGCTGTATTGTCAGTACTGAACACCATATGATACCTACTAGCTGTATTGCCAGTACTGAACATCATATGATACCTACTAGCTGTATTGTCAGTACTGAACACCATATGATACCTACTAGCTGTATTGTCAGTACTGAACATCATATGATACCTACTAGCTGTATTGTCAGTACTGAACATCATATGATACCTACTAGCTGTATTGTCAGTACTGAACATCATATGATACCTACTAGCTGTATTGTTAGTACTGAACACCATATGATACCTACTAGCTGTATTGTCTGTACTGAACATCATATGATACCTACTAGCTGTATTGTCAGTACTGAACACCATATGATACCTACTAGCTGTATTGTCAGTACTGAACATCATATGATACCTACTAGCTGTATTGTCAGTACTGAACATCATATGATACCTACTAGCTGTATTGTCAGTACTGAACATCATATGATACCTACTAGCTGTATTGTTAGTACTGAACACCATATGATACCTACTAGCTGTATTGTCTGTACTGAACATCATATGATACCTACTAGCTGTATTGTCAGTACTGAACACCATATGATACCTACTAGCTGTATTGTCAGTACTGAACATCATATGATACCTACTAGCTGTATTGTCAGTACTGAACACCATATGATACCTACTAGCTGTATTGTCAGTACTGAACATCATATGATACCTACTAGCTGTATTGCCAGTACTGAACATCATATGATACCTACTAGCTGTATTGTTAGTACTGAACACCATATGATACCTACTAGCTGTATTGTCAGTACTGAACATCATATGATACCTACTAGCTGTATTGTCAGTACTGATTGAACATCATATGATACCTACTAGCTGTATTGTTAGTACTGAACACCATATGATACCTACTAGCTGTATTGTCAGTACTGAACATCATATGATACCTACTAGCTGTATTGTCAGTACTGAACACCATATGATACCTACTAGCTGTATTGCCAGTACTGAACATCATATGATACCTACTAGCTGTATTGTCAGTACTGAACACCATATGATACCTACTAGCTGTATTGTCAGTACTGAACATCATATGATACCTACTAGCTGTATTGTCAGTACTGAACACCATATGATACCTACTAGCTGTATTGTCAGTACTGAACATCATATGATACCTACTAGCTGTATTGCCAGTACTGAACATCATATGATACCTACTAGCTGTATTGTTAGTACTGAACACCATATGATACCTACTAGCTGTATTGTCAGTACTGAACATCATATGATACCTACTAGCTGTATTGTCAGTACTGAACACCATATGATACCTACTAGCTGTATTGCCAGTACTGAACATCATATGATACCTACTAGCTGTATTGTCAGTACTGAACACCATATGATACCTACTAGCTGTATTGTCAGTACTGAACATCATATGATACCTACTAGCTGTATTGTCAGTACTGAACACCATATGATACCTACTAGCTGTATTGTCAGTACTGAACATCATATGATACCTACTAGCTGTATTGTCAGTACTGAACATCATATGATACCTACTAGCTGTATTGTCAGTACTGAACATCATATGATACCTACTAGCTGTATTGTTAGTACTGAACACCATATGATACCTACTAGCTGTATTGTCTGTACTGAACATCATATGATACCTACTAGCTGTATTGTCAGTACTGAACATCATATGATACCTACTAGCTGTATTGTCTGTACTGAACATCATATGATACCTACTAGCTGTATTGTCAGTACTGATTGAACACCATATGATACCTACTAGCTGTATTGTCAGTACTGAACACCATATGATACCTACTAGCTGTATTGCCAGTACTGATTGAACATCATGTGATACCTACTAGCTGTATTGTCAGTACTGAACACCATATGATACCTACTAGCTGTATTGTCAGTACTGAACATCATATGATACCTACTAGCTGTATTGTCAGTACTGAACACCATATGATACCTACTAGCTGTATTGTCAGTACTGAACATCATATGATACCTACTAGCTGTATTGTCAGTACTGAACATCATATGATACCTACTAGCTGTATTGTCAGTAGTGAACATCATATGATACCTACTAGCTGTATTGCCAGTACTGATTGAACATCATGTGATACCTACTAGCTGTATTGTCAGTACTGAACATCATATGATACCTACTAGCTGTATTGTCAGTACTGAACATCATATGATACCTACTAGCTGTATTGTCAGTACTGAACACCATATGATACCTACTAGCTGTATTGTCAGTACTGAACATCATATGATACCTACTAGCTGTATTGTCAGTACTGAACACCATATGATACCTACTAGCTGTATTGTCAGTACTGAACATCATATGATACCTACTAGCTGTATTGTCAGTACTGAACATCATATGATACCTACTAGCTGTATTGTCAGTACTGAACATCATATGATACCTACTAGCTGTATTGTCAGTACTGAACATCATATGATACCTACTAGCTGTAGTGTCTGTACTGAACACCATATGATACCTACTAGCTGTATTGCCAGTACTGATTGAACATCATGTGATACCTACTAGCTGTATTGTCAGTACTGAACATCATATGATACCTACTAGCTGTATTGTCAGTACTGAACATCATATGATACCTACTAGCTGTATTGTTAGTATTGAACATCATATGATACCTACTAGCTGTATCGTCAGTACTGAACAGCACACGATACATACTAGCTGAATTGTCAGTACTGTCAGTATGATCATATAACTACTAGCTGTATTGTCAGTACTGAACACCATATGATACCTACTAGCTGTATTGTCAGTACTGATTGAACATCATATGATACCTACTAGCTGTATTGTCTGTACTGAACACCATATGATACCTACTAGCTGTAGTGTCTGTACTGAACACCATATGATACCTACTAGCTGTATTGTCAGTACTGAACACCATATGATACCTACTAGCTGTATTGCCAGTACTGATTGAACATCATGTGATACCTACTAGCTGTATTGTCAGTACTGAACACCATATGATACCTACTAGCTGTATTGTCAGTACTGAACACCATATGATACCTACTAGCTGTATTGTCAGTACTGAACATCATATGATACCTACTAGCTGTAGTGTCTGTACTGAACACCATATGATACCTACTAGCTGTATTGCCAGTACTGATTGAACATCATGTGATACCTACTAGCTGTATTGTCAGTACTGAACATCATATGATACCTACTAGCTGTATTGTCAGTACTGAACATCATATGATACCTACTAGCTGTAGTGTCTGTACTGAACACCATATGATACCTACTAGCTGTATTGTCAGTACTGAACATCATATGATACCTACTAGCTGTAGTGTCTGTACTGAACACCATATGATACCTACTAGCTGTATTGCCAGTACTGAACACCATATGATATCTACTAGCTGTATTGTCAGTACTGAACACCATATGATACCTACTAGCTGTATTGTCAGTACTGATTGAACATCATATGATACCTACTAGCTGTATTGTTAGTATTGAACATCATATGATACCTACTAGCTGTATCGTCAGTACTGAACAGCACACGATACATACTAGCTGAATTGTCAGTACTGTCAGTATGATCATATAACTACTAGCTGTATTGTCTGTACTGAACACCATATGATACCTACTAGCTGTATTGTCAGTACTGATTGAACACCATATGATACCTACTAGCTGTATTGTCAGTACTGAACAGCACACGATACATACTAGCTGAATTGTCAGTACTGTCAGTATGATCATATAACTACTAGCTGTATTGTCAGTACTGAACACCATATGATACCTACTAGCTGTATTGCCAGTACTGATCGAACATCATATGTACCTACTAGCTGTATTGTCAGTACTGAACATCATATGATACCTACTAGCTGTATTGTCAGTACTGAACATCATATGATACCTACTAGCTGTATTGCCAGTACTGATTGAACATCATATGATACCTACTAGCTGTATTGCCAGTACTGATTGAACACCATATGATACCTACTAGCTGTATTGTCAGTACTGAACATCATATGATACCTACTAGCTGTATTGTCAGTACTGATTGAACATCATATGATACCTACTAGCTGTAGTGTCTGTACTGAACACCATATGATACCTACTAGCTGTATTGTCAGTACTGAACACCATATGATACCTACTAGCTGTATTGTCAGTACTGAACACCATATGATACCTACTAGCTGTATTGTCAGTAGTGAACATCATATGATACCTACTAGCTGTATTGCCAGTACTGATTGAACATCATGTGATACCTACTAGCTGTATTGTCAGTACTGAACACCATATGATACCTACTAGCTGTATTGTCAGTACTGAACATCATATGATACCTACTAGCTGTATTGTCAGTACTGAACATCATATGATACCTACTAGCTGTATTGTCAGTACTGAACATCATATGATACCTACTAGCTGTATTGTCAGTACTGCACATCATATGATACCTACTAGCTGTATTGTCAGTACTGAACATCATATGATACCTACTAGCTGTATTGTCAGTAGTGAACATCATATGATACCTACTAGCTGTATTGTCTGTACTGAACATCATATGATACCTACTAGCTGTATTGTCAGTACTGATTGAACACCATATGATACCTACTAGCTGTATTGCCAGTACTGATCGAACATCATATGATACCTACTAGCTGTATTGTCAGTACTGAACACCATATGATACCTACTAGCTGTATTGTCAGTACTGAACATCATATGATACCTACTAGCTGTATTGTCAGTACTGAACATCATATGATACCTACTAGCTGTATTGTCAGTAGTGAACATCATATGATACCTACTAGCTGTATTGTCTGTACTGAACATCATATGATACCTACTAGCTGTATTGTCAGTACTGATTGAACACCATATGATACCTACTAGCTGTATTGCCAGTACTGATCGAACATCATATGATACCTACTAGCTGTATTGTCAGTACTGAACACCATATGATACCTACTAGCTGTATTGTCAGTACTGATTGAACATCATATGATACCTACTAGCTGTATTGTCAGTACTGAACACCATATGATACCTACTAGCTGTATTGTCAGTAGTGAACATCATATGATACCTACTAGCTGTATTGCCAGTACTGATTGAACATCATGTGATACCTACTAGCTGTATTGTCAGTACTGAACACCATATGATACCTACTAGCTGTATTGTCAGTACTGAACATCATATGATACCTACTAGCTGTATTGTCAGTACTGAACATCATATGATACCTACTAGCTGTATTGTCTGTACTGAACACCATATGATACCTACTAGCTGTATTGTCAGTACTGATTGAACATCATATGATACCTACTAGCTGTATTGTCAGTACTGAACACCATATGATACCTACTAGCTGTATTGTCAGTAGTGAACATCATATGATACCTACTAGCTGTATTGTCAGTACTGAACACCATATGATACCTACTAGCTGTATTGTCAGTACTGAACATCATATGATACCTACTAGCTGTATTGTCAGTACTGAACATCATATGATACCTACTAGCTGTATTGTCTGTACTGAACACCATATGATACCTACTAGCTGTATTGTCAGTACTGATTGAACATCATATGATACCTACTAGCTGTATTGTCAGTACTGAACACCATATGATACCTACTAGCTGTATTGTTAGTACTGAACATCATATGATACCTACTAGCTGTATTGTCAGTACTGATTGAACATCATGTGATACCTACTAGCTGTATTGTCAGTACTGAACACCATATGATACCTACTAGCTGTATTGTCAGTACTGAACATCATATGATACCTACTAGCTGTATTGCCAGTACTGATTGAACACCATATGATACCTACTAGCTGTATTGTCTGTACTGAACATCATATGATACCTACTAGCTGTATTGTCAGTACTGATTGAACACCATATGATACCTACTAGCTGTATTGCCAGTACTGAACACCATATGATACCTACTAGCTGTATTGTCAGTACTGAACATCATATGATACCTACTAGCTGTATTGTCAGTACTGATTGAACACCATATGATACCTACTAGCTGTATTGCCAGTACTGAACATCATATGATACCTACTAGCTGTATTGTCTGTACTGAACATCATATGATACCTACTAGCTGTATTGTCAGTACTGATTGAACATCATGTGATACCTACTAGCTGTATTGTCTGTACTGAACACCATATGATACCTACTAGCTGTATTGTTAGTACTGAACATCATATGATACCTACTAGCTGTATTGTCAGTACTGAACATCATATGATACCTACTAGCTGTATTGTCAGTACTGAACACCATATGATACCTACTAGCTGTATTGTCAGTACTGATTGAACATCATATGATACCTACTAGCTGTAGTGTCTGTACTGAACACCATATGATATCTACTAGCTGTATTGTCAGTACTGATTGAACACCATATGATACCTACTAGCTGTATTGCCAGTACTGATTGAACACCATATGATACCTACTAGCTGTATTGTCTGTACTGAACATCATATGATACCTACTAGCTGTATTGTCAGTACTGATTGAACATCATATGATACCTACTAGCTGTAGTGTCTGTACTGAACACCATATGATATCTACTAGCTGTATTGTCAGTACTGATTGAACACCATATGATACCTACTAGCTGTATTGTCTGTACTGAACATCATATGATACCTACTAGCTGTATTGTCAGTACTGATTGAACATCATATGATACCTACTAGCTGTAGTGTCTGTACTGAACACCATATGATATCTACTAGCTGTATTGTCTGTACTGAACATCATATGATACCTACTAGCTGTATTGTCAGTACTGATTGAACACCATATGATACCTACTAGCTGTATCGTCAGTACTGAACAGCACACGATACATACTAGCTGAATTGTCAGTACTGTCAGTATGATCATATAACTACTAGCTGTATTGTCAGTACTGAACATCATATGATACCTACTAGCTGTATTGTCAGTAGTGAACACCATATGATACCTACTAGCTGTATTGCCAGTACTGAACATCATATGATAACTACTAGCTGTATTGTCAGTATTGAACATCATATGATACCTACTAGCTGTATTGTCAGTACTGAACACCATATGATACCTACTAGCTGTATTGCCAGTACTGAACATCATATGATACCTACTAGCTGTATTGTCAGTACTGAACATCATATGATACCTACTAGCTGTATTGTCAGTACTAAACATCATATGATACCTACTAGCTGTATTGTCAGTACTGATTGAACACCATATGATACCTACTAGCTGTATTGTCTGTACTGAACATCATATGATACCTACTAGCTGTATTGTCAGTACTGATTGAACACCATATGATACCTACTAGCTGTATTGTCAGTACTGAACATCATATGATACCTACTAGCTGTATTGTCAGTACTGATTGAACACCATATGATACCTACTAGCTGTATTGTCTGTACTGAACATCATATGATACCTACTAGCTGTATTGTCAGTACTGATTGAACACCATATGATACCTACTAGCTGTATTGCCAGTACTGATTGAACACCATATGATACCTACTAGCTGTATTGTCTGTACTGCACATCATATGATACCTACTAGCTGTATTGTCAGTACTGAACATCATATGATACCTACTAGCTGTATTGTCAGTACTGATTGAACACCATATGATACCTACTAGCTGTATTGCCAGTACTGATTGAACACCATATGATACCTACTAGCTGTATTGTCAGTACTGAACATCATATGATACCTACTAGCTGTATTGTCAGTACTGAACATCATATGATACCTACTAGCTGTATTGTCAGTACTGATTGAACACCATATGATACCTACTAGCTGTATTGTCAGTACTGAACATCATATGATACCTACTAGCTGTATTGTCAGTACTGATTGAACACCATATGATACCTACTAGCTGTATTGCCAGTACTGATTGAACACCATATGATACCTACTAGCTGTATTGTCTGTACTGAACATCATATGATACCTACTAGCTGTATTGTCAGTACTGAACATCATATGATACCTACTAGCTGTATTGTCTGTACTGAACACCATATGATACCTACTAGCTGTATTGCCAGTACTGATTGAACATCATGTGATACCTACTAGCTGTATTGTCAGTACTGAACATCATATGATACCTACTAGCTGTATTGTCAGTACTGAACACCATATGATACCTACTAGCTGTATTGCCAGTACTGATTGAACATCATGTGATACCTACTAGCTGTATTGTCAGTACTGAACATCATATGATACCTACTAGCTGTATTGTCAGTACTGAACATCATATGATACCTACTAGCTGTATTGTCAGTATTGAACATCATATGATACCTACTAGCTGTATTGTCAGTACTGAACATCATATGATACCTACTAGCTGTATTGTCAGTACTGAACATCATATGATACCTACTAGCTGTATTGTCAGTACTGATTGAACATCATATGATACCTACTAGCTGTATTGTCAGTACTGAACACCATATGATACCTACTAGCTGTATTGTCAGTACTGAACATCATATGATACCTACTAGCTGTATTGTCAGTACTGATTGAACATCATATGATACCTACTAGCTGTATTGTCAGTACTGAACACCATATGATACCTACTAGCTGTATTGTCTGTACTGAACATCATATGATACCTACTAGCTGTATTGTCAGTACTGAACATCATATGATACCTACTAGCTGTATTGTCTGTACTGAACACCATATGATACCTACTAGCTGTATTGCCAGTACTGATTGAACATCATATGATACCTACTAGCTGTATTGTCAGTACTGAACATCATATGATACCTACTAGCTGTATTGTCAGTACTGAACATCATATGATACCTACTAGCTGTATTGCCAGTACTGAACATCATATGATACCTACTAGCTGTATTGTCAGTACTGAACATCATATGATACCTACTAGCTGTATTGCCAGTACTGAACACCATATGATACCTACTAGCTGTATTGCCAGTACTGAACATCATATGATACCTACTAGCTGTATTGTCAGTACTGAACATCATATGATACCTACTAGCTGTATTGCCAGTACTGAACACCATATGATACCTACTAGCTGTATTGTCAGTATTGAACATCATATGATACCTACTAGCTGTATTGTCTGTACTGAACATCATATGATACCTACTAGCTGTATTGTCAGTATTGAACATCATATGATACCTACTAGCTGTATTGTCAGTACTGAACATCATATGATACCTACTAGCTGTATTGCCAGTACTGATTGAACATCATATGATACCTACTAGCTGTATTGTCTGTACTGAACACCATATGATACCTACTAGCTGTATTGTTAGTACTGAACATCATGTGATACCTACTAGCTGTATTGTCTGTACTGAACACCATATGATACCTACTAGCTGTATTGTTAGTACTGAACATCATGTGATACCTACTAGCTGTATTGTCAGTACTGAACATCATATGATACCTACTAGCTGTATTGTCTGTACTGAACACCATATGATACCTACTAGCTGTATTGTTAGTACTGAACATCATGTGATACCTACTAGCTGTATTGTCAGTACTGAACATCATATGATACCTACTAGCTGTATTGTCAGTATTGAACATCATATGATACCTACTAGCTGTATTGCCAGTACTGAACATCATATGATACCTACTAGCTGTATTGTCAGTACTGAACATCATATGATACCTACTAGCTGTATTGCCAGTACTGAACACCATATGATACCTACTAGCTGTATTGTCAGTACTGAACATCATATGATACCTACTAGCTGTATTGTCTGTACTGAACATCATATGATACCTACTAGCTGTATTGTCAGTACTGAACATCATATGATACCTACTAGCTGTATTGTTAGTATTGAACATCATATGATACCTACTAGCTGTATTGTCTGTACTGAACACCATATGATACCTACTAGCTGTATTGTCTGTACTGAACACCATATGATACCTACTAGCTGTATTGCCAGTACTGATTGAACATCATATGATACCTACTAGCTGTAGTGTCTGTACTGAACACCATATGATACCTACTAGCTGTATTGCCAGTACTGATTGAACATCATATGATACCTACTAGCTGTATTGTCTGTACTGAACACCATATGATACCTACTAGCTGTATTGCCAGTACTGATTGAACATCATGTGATACCTACTAGCTGTATTGTCAGTACTGAACACCATATGATACCTACTAGCTGTATTGTCAGTACTGATTGAACACCATATGATACCTACTAGCTGTATTGTCTGTACTGAACACCATATGATACCTACTAGCTGTATTGCCAGTACTGATTGAACATCATGTGATACCTACTAGCTGTATTGTCAGTACTGAACACCATATGATACCTACTAGCTGTATTGTCAGTACTGATTGAACATCATATGATACCTACTAGCTGTATTGTCTGTACTGAACACCATATGATACCTACTAGCTGTATTGCCAGTACTGATCGAACATCATATGATACCTACTAGCTGTATTGTCAGTACTGAACACCATATGATACCTACTATTTTCGGTACTGAACATCACATAATTTAAATTAATGAATTCCTCAACCTGCCTGTTATTATAATATTAGCTGCACCCATGCTCTTCGCTGTCATCAGCACCAAGAGTCCAATGGCACCTGAAAACAAACAAATTATTAAGCCATATAATTGAGCAGTACCATGTTGTCCTGTCAGTAGGGGAGAGTGGGGTAGCATTGTAGCATGCTTGGAATTCTTTATGCCCCGACCATGCTCAACATGCCCCGACCATGCTCAACATGCCCCGACCATGCTCAACATGCCCTGACTATGTTCAACATGCCCCGACTACGCTCAACATGCCCCGACCATGCTTAACATGCCCCTACCATGCTCAACATGCCCCGACCATGCTCAACATGCCTCGACCATGCTCAACATGCCCCGACCATGCTCAACATGCCCTGACCACGCTCAACATGCCCCGACCATGCTCAACATGCCCCGACCATGCTCAACATGCCCCGACCATGCTCACCATGCCTCGATCATGCTCAACATGCCCCGACCATGCTCAACATGCCCCGACCATGCTCAACATGCCCCGACCATGCTCACCATGCCTCGATCATGCTCAACATGCCCCGACCATGCTCAACATGCCCCGACCATGCTCACCATACCTCGATCATGCTCACCATGCCTCGATCATGCTCAACATGCCCCGACTATGCTCACCATGCCCCGACCATGCTCACCATGCCCCGACCATGCTCACCATGCCTCGACCATGCTCAACATGCCCCGATCATGCTCAACATGCCCTGACCAAGCTCAACATGCCCCGACCACGCTCAACATGCCCCAACCATGCTCACCATGCCTCGATCATGCTCAACATGCCCCAACCATGCTCAACATGCCCCAACCACGCTCAACATGCCCCGACCATGCTCACCATGCCTCGATCATGCTCAACATGCCTCGATCATGCTCAACATGCCCCGACCATGCTCAACATGCCCTGACCACGCTCAACATGCCCCGACCATGCTCAATATGCCTCTATACTTTTTTTGGGTTTTTAAATTTTTAAGAAAGCTTCATTAGTTGGACTAGAAAAATAATACTGCCCATTGAAACACTGTGGTAGGCCGCAACAAGGCTGTGAAAGTCACTTTGATTGTACAGTACTATAAACAAATGAGTGATAGCCATTCAACTTTTGCCTGTTCAACTTGTCCCAGTCTCCCCTACTATTTTATATTTGTTTATGTAGTTCATGTGAAGTATGGTTGACAGAGTCACTATATAGATCAGAATGTCTGTATTGATTTTAACATCAGTTGCAAGTTGAAGAACCGGCTTATTAGACAGCTTGAAATCAAATTGGTAGTTTGCCTTTTTCAAGTTTGTGTCACGTACATTATAGACTCTGTGAGAAAAAAGTAATTATTATGGTAAGCAGATGAGTCTATTACCGCAAAACAAATTATATATGTTGATATATTTATACAAATAAATATATTTATGAACTAGAAATTCCACTGTCATACAGCCCACGACCAAAGTGATATTGGAAAAAAAGAAAGGGTACTGATGGTTGAGAAATGCAATATTAAATCAAAATGGCACTGCAGTGCAATAGAATAACTGCAATGGTAGCTGTAATGTACTGGGTGTGGGTGTTATTATATACAACAAATAGCAATAATGAAAGGAAAAGATTATATGTTTATATCTCTCCCCCTGCAATAGGAGAAATGCAATATTGGCCAATATTAGAAGTAAAATGCACTGATATTATTAGAATAACCAATATTATTAATATAGTAATAATATAAAACCAATGCACAATTTTGTTTACATTTCAAATGTCATAGCTAAAAATATCACAAAGTTGTGATATTTATATAGATTTTTAGAAAATCTGTACTACGTAGTCATTGTTCTGTAGTCATCCAAACTTATGATTAATTATTGTAATCATCTCATAAGAACCGTTAGAAAAAATATCATTGTCATTTCCTTTACTTACACTGCGTTGGACATCAGTTAGAATACCAAAGTACTCAGCTACTTTGAAATCGGCAAAAATGAAATGATTTCAGTACTCCTACATTAGTTACAGAAACCTTCGGCAATTCGACATGCTATAGACTGGTGAAATGCGCACGTTATTTTTTTCGTGAAATGCGCTCGACTTAATCGTTCTATTCTCTGTCGCTCGGCGTTTTAATTTCCGGCCTTAACTTTAATAAAAGTGAGGCTTAGCAAGTTTTAATAACGATTTTCGGCCAAATAAATCTGTCTATTTATGTATAATCCGATCAGATGGGTTAGTTTTAGGAATTTGCGGTAACCTTTCAAAGGCTTGGTAACATATTTAAATAGGTTTTTATGCGTTTTGTATCATTATTATACTTGAACAACTTTACAGAAAAATAGTTAAATTTGTTGATAGGATTTCGTTACAAGTGTTTGGTGACGGCCGTTAACGGATAATTTTTCGGGAGTTGTGTGCACATGTGCATTTATCATAAATCTTCCAAACCAATCGCTTCGCTCGAGTTTGGTCGTGGGATTAGATTTGCAACATAAACACTTGGCGAATGATATCAGATCGAAAAACGGATTGCTGTGAAACAATTCAAATTTCCAGATGAGTTTTTAGTTTAATCAATCACTTCACTTCTTATTACTAGTGTAGAGTTCTTATTACTAGTACAGTTCTTATTACTAGTAGAGTTCTTACTACTAGTAGAGTTCTTATTACTAGTGTAGAGTTCTTTTGTGGCTTTGAATCCTACTTTATTTATGTTTAATCATTCAATTCCTTTTAAATATGAAGGGAGGATAACCCACTATTTATACTTATATATTCATGTATATATTTCTATATATTGTAATATGTTGGCCACTGTCAATAATGTTTTCATGAAGATTATACGAGTGCATGATAGTAAGAACAATATCTTGAAAACAATAACAAAGAGGCCAGTTGAATCCATCAACCTTATCTTTACTGTACTTTAACATTGAGATTGTTTGTGAGGACCATAGCCATTACTATTTCAATAGTCATTTAGTTGTGTTACTAAGTATCTCATTATTTCAATTGATAAGGTTGACTAAAATTACAACATTATGTTATAAATGAACCACACCCTTAGTGATTTTCTAAAATTCCCTGAGTAAAGAATAGTTTCTTAGATGTTGCCTGGAGTACAACAGTGCACTCAGCAAAACTGAAAAAAATCTATCTCTATGCTTCTTGGATAGGCGACCTGTCTAACTCAGCATGTGCATGTCTAACACTTCACTAGTCAGTCTATTTCAGCATGTGTATGTCTAACACTTCACTAGTCTTTCTAATCCAGCATGTGTATGTCTAACACTTCACTAGTCTGTCTACTTCAGCATGTGTATGTCTAACACTTCACTAGTCTGTCTACTTCAGCATGTATATGTCTAACACCTCACTAGTCTGTCTACTCCAGAATGTGTATGTCTAACACTTCAGTAGTCTGTCTACTACAACATGTGTATGTCTAACACTTCACTAGTCTGTCTACTTCAGAATGTGTATGTCTAACACCTCACTAGTCTGTCTACTACAACATGTGTATGTCTAACACTTCACTAGTCTGTCTACTCCAGCATGTGTATGTCTAACACCTCACTAGTCTACCTACTCCAGAATGTGCATGTCTAACACCTCACTAGTCAGTCTACTACAACATGTGTATGTCTAACACCTCACTAGTCTGTCTACTCCAGCATGTGTATGTCTAACACCTCACTAGTCTGTCTACTACAACATGTGTATGTCTAACACCTCACTAGTCTGTCTACTTCAGAGTGTGTATGTCTAACACCTCACTAGTCTGTCTACTTCAGAATGCGTATGTCTAACACCTCACTAGTCTGTCTACTCCAGCATGTGTATGTCTAACATCTCACTAGTCTGTCTAAAATGTAATGGACAGCAGGTAAGCTACAGTACCTGCTCCACAAATAAGGACATTTGACGATAGCCCAACATTTCCTCTTTCGCAAGCATATACTGCAACGGCAAGAGGCTCTATCAATGCCCCTTGGTTCAATGATACATTCGTTGGCAATCTATAACGAAATTCTAATCAGACAAGAACAAGCTTTGGAAGTAGGCATCAGCTGGATGTGACCAGCAAAATTATTTTCAATTGCAAAAATTAAATCTTAATTGTTTTAAGTAGGCCACCCTCATGGGAGCAACAGAGTGACTACACGATGACAAGGTGTCAGCACCTGTTGCAAATTTAATAGCGTGAGATTTTTTTCTAGCATTGCAGCAAAAGGACTGTAATTGCATTTATTTAAGAGCCCAGCTGGAAGGCTTCTATCTGAAGTCCAAGTCTTGTCTTCATTATCTTCTGACCTACTGTCAGCAGCATGATTTCAAAAAGGAAAGCAATTTCAAGCTGTGCTTGTTTTCAACTTGGGAACGTGCTTAAATCTATCGACAAAAGCTTTTCTTCCAAGTGTTTGTTAGTCACTATAATGAAGCTCTTGCGATTAAGGTTAGCGATGAGAAGCATGTTCCAGTTTTTAAGTAAACTAGCTTATCCAATACGTGTCAGTGATAACATGTAAAGTTGGCAAAGCCTCAAACATAATATGACATGAAATGGACATACTCACAACTAGCAAACTCTGAACAAGCGTATGATTCAGCCCAATATATAACTATACGAAATGTTAAAGATGAAAAATGGGAAGGATTTCATATCGCAGTGTATTTGTATCAATCTAATCCTTATCAGTTCTTCAGTGTGTCTTCCATGAAAGAACATGTCACTCTGAAAGGGAAAAAGTTGTATAATTGATTGTTATTTATCCTTACTTGAAGCAGAAGTCCTCGGGGTGTTTATAAAACTGACAGAGGTTACCATCTACTGGAGGCGTAGCACAGAAACGCATGTGAGAGCAGAGGTTGTATCTACCAGATCGACAGATAGAACACTGTCTGCATGGAACACCTGGCTCTATAGCCACTCTATCTCCTGCAATAATTACCCTTGTTACACGCAGTCTCAGGAACGTGCCAAACAGCTTCATAAAACCTTACTTGCTGCTCCCTAGTGAATGACAGGAGTTGTCCATACAATCAATCATAAAACTATTCACATTGTAAATGTTATAGATGGCAGTTCAAGCCTCTTTAGACTGATTTTTGGGCGCTAATAAAAGGTTGGGCTGCATTGCTATTTTCAATTTGTTAGGCACTATACAACCATGGACCTTCTCAAAATGATTAAGATTTTCAAAGTTTTATGTAGGCAATCCGGCACCAACTATAGCTAAGCTGTTATTTAATGTAAAGAAGAATGCGAGTGCTTCACAGAGCATGTCATTGTAAAGAGGAAATAAGCATCAAGTGGAAAACGGCACTCATTGTATCATCGTTACCAGATAGATAGATGCAGCATAAGACATCAGATTGTTGCTTTTACTACTGTCAATAATTAAACATACTCGTCAAAAGTCAAATGAAATTTACTAAACTGCTGCTGTACTCTGAAAACCACTTCTTTAATAATGGTAAGGTGGTTACAGATCTCACAAACTCTTTTAACAGAATTGAACATTGGCTAACTTCCTGCACCGGTTCACATACTCTTTTCACATATTGTTTTCACATATTGTTTTCACATATTGTTTTCACATACTGTTTTCACACACTGTTTTCACATACTGTTTTCACATACTGTTTTCACATACTGTTTTCACATACATTATATTCGCGTACAAATGTTATGCCAACTCCAAATGCTTTGCTGGCAATGTCATACAACGAACTTGTTACCTGGCTGTAAGCATTGGACTTGAGGACCACAGGATATGACAGTTCCACTTCCTTCATGCCCTATGACCATAGGATGTTTCATATTGAATCTTCCACACTTGGCATACTTCCAGTATTTAAGGTCTGAACCACAGATACCAACAGAGCCCATCTTTAGTAGGACCTCTGCAACATGTACATATTGATAATTCTACATGCAAAATGTACATATTGATAATTCTACATGCAACATGTACATATTGATAATTCTACATGCAACATGTACATATTGATATATCTACATGCAACATGTACATATTCATAGTTCTACATGCAACATGTACATATTGATAATTCTACCCGCAAAATGTACATATTGATAATTATACATGCAACATGTACATATTGATAATTATACATGCAACATGTACATACTGATAATTCTACATGCAATATATACATACTGATAATTCTACATGCAATATGTACATACTGATAATTCTACATGCAACATGTACATATTTATAATTCTACATGCAACATGTACATATTGATAATTCTACATGCAACATGTACATATTGATAATTCTACACGCAACATGTACATATTGATAATTCTACACGCAACATGTACATATTGATAATTATACACGCAACATGTACATATTGATAACTCTACATGCAACATGTACATATTGATAATTCTACATGCAACAGTTTTACAGCTTTTGTAAGGTCTGCAAGACATGGCAGAATATTTAGAAACAGAACGACTTTTACCAATAGAATTCTAAATCAGTGATTATCAGACTATTTTGCTGTCACTATCTATCTGTTCCAACAGTAAAGACTAATCAGCAAACCACACTGATTATAGTTTACTATTCATTAAGGTTCCGAATTAATCTGGTAGGTCTACCGTATCTAAGCAAGGTAGACCTACCTTGTTTTGCCGAAGGTAGGTCTACCTTACTTTATTGCAAGTAGACCAACCTCAGTGTACTCCAGGTATATATATATATAAATATATTTATATATAAATATATTGAAATGTATCATACTTAGAACTAAAATCAAAGTGCTCAACATAGGATGGAGCAGTATAAATTAGAAAATTCAATAGTTCACTTAATTCCATAGTTGAAGTATAGGCCTACAGCCGGAGGAATGCACTAGCAGGAAACTGTCAGTAGCTGAAAAAAGATAAGTGAACTATTTAATTTTCTAATTTATATATAAATAGGCCTATATATTTATAAATTTATAAATATATTTATAAATGTATAAATATATTTATAAATGTATATATATTTATAAATGTATATATTTATAAATATATATATATATATGTATGTAGGCACACTGAAGGTACACTAACTCAGTAGCAAAAATTAAAAGTTAATAGCCAAACAGTTAAACTGTATGCCTTCACCTATCCATGATATGAAATACAGTAATACAGTATAAGGTGCTAAGCAGGTACATACAACTATAAGAGCCTAAAACTAGAAGCTGAGCAGTAGCCTTACTGCAAAAGATAATAACATGTCTTATACAGTAAAATTCAAATGAGTAGCAGACCAGAGGAGTTTCTCTTATTTGACTTGCACGACAACATAACCTGAGGCTGCTCAGATTTCTGGTGCATATAAAACCCTACCCACCATTGCCTGCTGGTTCTAGCATCTCCTTTTCCTCCTAAAAATATTAATTTGAAGTCAAAATATTGATTCTTCTTCACATGATATTTTGCAATACACAATGCCCATGTTCTGGACTTTTACATGGAAGTCCACAAAATGACAACCTCATGAATAATTATAATCATAATTAATATACCTCGTCCATAACATCAGTCTTTCAAATATACAAGTGGATAATGTACGTACTGTCTTCATAAAACTATATGAAAAAGGTATTAAGGAACGCTAGGTTTTGCATTGTTAGAGTCCCTCTTGCTCTGCAGTACAGAGATGTACCTGCTGCAGCTGCTAGCCAGAAGATAAGTTTATCTATCCCAGCCTTTGAGTGTGACCATAGCACACTTTCTGAAAAGTCTATGGCTGGGTATTTTACTTCATTCCAACAGGATGCTCAGATTTACACCCAGCTTAGAGCTGGTGGTGCAAGTTTTGACTCATGATACAAGTTGTAGCAGTCTTCATGGTTATCTGATAGCAGGTGGATAATAAGTGGGTAATACACATACTCCTATAGATAGTAGGCCTATATATCAAATATCATCATAAAATAACTTATTCTTGTTGGAGTCTAAATAATTATTACAAATATATAACACAATATGCACCATGTGCTCACCAACATGCTCGGGGCACCATTATGTGTTGATCTGCATACAAAACAGGCTAAAATGTGAGAATGGTCAACGTCCAACATGAACTATTTGTCGCATTATGAATACTTTAAAAGTACATCACCAAGATTGACATAAAGAACCTGTCTAATCTAAAACTATACCAGAGTTCAACTCAGGCGGTCATAATCTAGAACCATACTAAAGTTCAACTTAGGCTGCCATAATCTAAAGCTATTCTAGGGTTTAACATATGCTGCTAGACGGATACCCCAATATTTTACACTTGGCAAGCGAACTGGTATAGACTAGTTGACTAACATCCAGTTGAGTAACATCCGCTCAATAAATATTGACAAGTGTGATAAATACACGTGTACATGCTGAAAATTATGTTATATGCACATACATAGACTGACAAATATGTTGTATGCCTATAGATGCACTAAAATGCACCATATGAGTTTGTATATACTAACAAGTACGCTATATGCTCACATAGGCCTGCTAGCAAATTGCTGAATGCATGTACAAATGCTGAAAAATGTGGTGTTGAAATATAAGCTTACATGCATGGTATTTTTTAGTATGAATATCGCCATCACTTGTATATAGATGAACGCCCAGAAAATGAGGTAGAGCTTGATGGTTATGTTTTATACTAAAGCATTAGTCGTTTATTATAAAGTAACTTATAAAAACCTGAAGAAACAGTTTTAGCATATCGATTAATTAAGATTGTCGTATTTAGCTGGCTGCAAGTTCTCAAAGTGTACCTAAAACCTGCTAAACGTAATAATTTAAAAGCTTAAACAGAATTGATGAGATAAATGAAAAATAGGGCAGTGTCACAAGAGACATTCATTTGCGGTATAAAATGCTTACACATATTGATTTTTATTTGTGGTTTAAATTTCTTTTTCTTGTGTAGCATGGTCAGAATAGAATCTTCGTGCCGATCGCGGTAAAAGCACAAACGCCAGTCGTGAAAGAGAAACTTACAAGTCGCATGTCCTCAGGTCCATGCAGTACCACGGCCAGATTGGTAGCGTTCATTTTTGTATAAGCTCGTTGCTAATAACATGTCAAAGCCTTTTATACGTCGTTGTCTTGGAGATCATAATGTTATCAAGTCATTGGCCGACTGGCATCATACAAGCTCACTCATAGGCTCTCTCATTATGCCGGGCTTGCGTTATCCATAAAAAATTGGACAGCAACTTATTGGTCGATTGCTTTAGACCATAAATGACGATTTGCGGATTTGGCAGTACATACGTATTTGCAAAGTTGCATGCTGATCTGGTTATTTTTGTTAAACTTGATTTAAACAAATTTAGTTCACTTCTGTGAGAACAAGCGTTAAAAACTGCAAAAAATCAGTACAATGTAGCGTATATAGTTTGACTAAATACATTGACGACACGAGTCATCAGAACGGCCCTTTGAGGCTATACAATGCGCCACAGGTGTCCTTCAGTGGGATATTGCCAAAGGCGAGACGAAGCCGAGCCGTGGCTACACACACAAAAAACAAATATGTCTTAGCAAACCAGCCAGATACTGTTGTGGTGGGCAAGGAGAACAAGATTGCTACTATGATAGATATAACAGTACCCAATGACTACAACATAGCAAGCAAAGAAAAGAGTTGAGAAATATCTCCCTCTTGTAGAGTAGATTAAAAGGGCTGGCATGTAAGAGCAACTGTAATCCCAGTTGTCATGTGAGCATTGGAGTGTTATATATATATATATATATATAACGCTATATATATAGCGTTCTATAAATATATAACTTTATTTTAGGTAAAAATAGGGTTAGAAGCTTTAACCTTATCTTTGGCTTAGAGAAGCAAAACACATACTCGATTAAGAATTCAGGAGAAGACAATTCTATGTTGAACTCCTTGGCAGATTCAAAAATTTGCTATATTGAATTAGATATAGAATATTATATGTGCCATCTTTCCTGGCAGAGGAAGTTGCTGCCAGTTTAAAAATTTTTATTTAATAAATGAGGACCACAAGCCCAGAGTGTTATAATTGCTCACAATCATAGAACAAGAATAGATTTTTATATACGAGACTCGTAACTTATTTTAATGGTGTTTAATTATGGTATGATAATCAGATACAGCCATAAGAAGAGTAGGCATGATACAATACAGGTAGCTATCAATACAGCAAGCATGACATGGATAGACAGGTTACGAACGAGGTAATGCAGAAGTACTATGCATGTATACATTACTATGGACCTGAATTGTTTCATGTTTCAATCATGCTAAATTTTAAAGCCAAGTTTAAATTGATCTGACTTCATGTCTACCATATATTCTCATTATTAAGTCAAAGGAGGTATCCTTTGGTGGACAAAGGAGATATTCAAATGGTTCTCAGGTGGCTGAGATCAATAGAATCCTTAGGTGACCAAAGGAGGTACCCACAGCCTCTTTAGGTGATGGAGAGCGGTAGCCATATGTGACCAAGGGAGGTACCCCACAGAATCTTTAGGTGGCGGAGAGAAGTATCCATAGGATCCATTTATGCCCAAATAAGGTATACGCAGGGTCCTTAGGTGGCAGAGGAAGGTATCCATAGGATCCTTTGCGAGCCCAGAAAGGAAGACATCTAATTAGCTGAATTAAGTTCTATTAGAGTAAGCCTCCCACAACACAGTTTTCCAAATTCTTATGCAGTCCTAGAACTCTTTGCCCAATGTTCAGCCATTCGAATAAAGCACAGCTTCCTCCCTATGTTCTTAGGTGTCAAGATCAACTTCACTGTCGGTAGCAGTTGAAGAGCTATCCTTTTTAGAGGGAAGCTCAAGACATTCCCAGCTAGTTAGAGGAAGGCGAGTACCCCAAGTACCAGCTTTAGCCACTTTGAATACCCTGCTGTAAGAGTTAAAGCAGGTAGAGAGTAAACTGCTTACGAAACAAAGTTGATGGTAAAAGTGAAAGGCTAGGGCCCACAATCTTGCCCATTATTGAATTCAAAATGAACAAACTTCAGCGTAACCAGAGATATAATTCAGCTACAGGCCTCATCAAAACTTTATCCACAAATACAGAAATAGCAGATGAGTGGGAGAATTAAGCAACAATCCCTGACTTAATACTTTGAGTATTATATGTAAGTTTATATTTTGCTAGAAATTTAGAGAAAGAAAAAACTAATTCTCAAAAAGATTTTAGCCAGCTGAATAAAGTTCGTTTGACAATGATAATGCCTTGTAGATGTACTGAAGTTACAAACTGCATCTAATAATTTAAATAATAATAATATACACATTTATAGTATTTGAGTGATAAAAACCTAGAATAATAGCAAAATTAAAATTAGATAACTGCGCCCTAACGTTTGGGTGATCACTGTACAAGCTTGGTATAGCATCTAATATGACTACTTTAGATGCAATATTACAAGCTTGGTATAGCATCTAATATGACTACTTTAGATGCAATATTACAAGCTTGGTATAGCATCTAATATGACTACTTTAGATGCAATATTACATGCGCTGCATCAAAGAACATTTTTTTAAAATGTTTCAAATAATTTATTTCTGAAAGCGAGACATGCAGAAACATATTTAGAGCTTAATGAAAAATATAACAAATGATTCCAATAAACAGTTAAAACATCTGATGTGACCGCAACTGTGAAACATCACGGAAGCTTACTTTGGTACCACTGAAGACTGGACATTGACTTGGCGAACTTTACCATCTGGCAGACACATTACACAATGAACACATTTCTTGCCATTCATTGAAGGATTGGAAAGCAGTCTTGGGTATCGATCTTCTTTTAGGGGCTCACCTTTCTTAAGTACCACATAGCAGTACCTACAATATAACATATCAGTACCTATAACATAACATAGCAGTACCTATAATATACATGTAACATAGCAGTACCTATAATATAACATATCAGTACCTATAATATAACATATCAGTACCTATAATATAACATAGCAGTACCTATAATATAACATATCAGTACCTATAATATAACATATCAGTACCTATAATATACCATATCAGTACCTATAATATAACATAGCAGCACCCACAATATAACATAGCAGTACCTATAATATAACATATCTGTACCTATAATATAACATAGCAGTACCTATAATATAACATATCAGTACCTATAATATACCACATCAGTACCTATAATATAACATATCAGTACCTATAATATAACACAGCAGTACCTATAATATAACATAGCAGTACCTATAATATAACATAGCAGTACCCACAATATAACATATCAGTACCCATAACATAGTATTGCTACACCAGTAACACAGCAGTCTGCATAGGGGTGTGCAATATTCATAAAGGAAAACAAGTACCTGGTTGATATGCCTTTCTTTTTTGAGGTTTGGGGCTTTGAAGTCCGCTGTAAGATAATTAGAGGTTGTACATTATGATAAACTATAATGAAAAAACAAGACCTGAAGTACTAATCGACTGGAGCAGTAATCCCTGTAGATGCAACCAATAACAGCAGTTTTTTAATGGATTTAGATATTTAATCAGGTGTACTACTTTTAAGTTTATTAGATAGAAGTTCATGTGATGATATGCACATGGTTCATGTGATGATGTGCACACAGTTCATGTGATGATATGCACATAGTTCATGTGATGATATGCACATAGTTCATGCATATAAAACTGATGTAGATAGATTTTATATGTTTACAACTGATATGAATAGGACTAAATAATACAAACAGATAGCTGATGGGGATGTAACTGAGATACATACAACTAGTGCAAATATACTTGATGTATGAACAACCAATGTGAACATGATAAGTAACTTAATGGAAGATCTCATGCAAGTTGGCCGAATCACAAACCATGCAGAGCTCCTTTGAGCTTCTGCATCAATCAGGTACATGGACATAGCGTGTTGGTACCCACTCTGAGTATGACCACTGAACATCTCCCAATTAAAACTAGGGTAGTTGAATATATAGCCAACACTGGCTACCTACCCATTCAAAGAAGTCAGCCTGCCCGTGACCAGGGTGGAGCCGGTGAGTAACCTCAAAGTTGCATGGTCTCATCCACTCATTTACCAATGGACATGGCAGCTCATGAGGGCACTGTAACATACATACAACTATTTACTATTAATCATACTCTGTAACTGCTAACTAATAATCATACTCTGTGACTGCTAACTAATAGTCATACTCTGTGACTGCTAACTAGTAATCATACTCTGTAACTGATAACTAATAGTTGAACTCTGTAACTACTAATAGTCATACTCTGTAACTACTAAGCAATAGTCATACTCTGTAACTGGTAACTAATAGTCATACTCTTTAGCTACTAACTAATAGTCATACTCTGTAACTGCTAACTAATAGTCATACTCTGTAACTACCAACTAATAGTCATACTCTGTATCTGGTAACTAATAGTCATATTCTTTAGCTACTAACTAATAGTCATACTCTGTAACTGATAACTAATAGTTGAACTCTGTAACTACTAAGTAATAGTCATACTCTGTAACTACTAAGCAATAGTCATACTCTGTAACTGGTAACTAATAGTCATACTCTTTAGCTACTAACTAATAGTCATACTCTGTAACTGCTAACTAATAGTCATACTCTGTAACTACCAACTAATAGTCATACTCTGTATCTGGTAACTAATAGTCATATTCTTTAGCTACTAACTAATAGTCATACTCTGTAACTGATAACTAATAGTTGAACTCTGTAACTACTAAGTAATAGTCATACTCTGTAACTACTAAGCAATAGTCATACTCTGTAACTGCTAACTAATAGTCATACTCTGTAACTACCAACTAATAGCCATACTCTGTAACTGATAACTAATAGTCATACGTGCAAATAAAAGTGTGCAAGTGACCTTTGCTGGTCACTTGCACACAGAATTACGGCTAATTATCCAGTACAATATTTCCATCGAGTTCTCTATAACATCCAAATTGTCTAGATAAAGGTTTTCATTCTCCAGTTGAATAAAAAATAATAGCTAACGACAGCATTTTCCCAAATATGCTCTCAGAGAGCCCCCGAACGTATTGAAAGAAGTACAAGAAGATTGGGCCACGTACACAGAATGGAACAAGACTGGCTTCAACGTCAACTATTATACTAGCAACTATATACTGGCAAGCGAAATCTAGGAAAGCCTAGACTTCGCTAAAACATGTAGCTAAGAAGAATTCAAGTTGCAGGCAGATCAATATAAACTCATGGCAGATTACTGCTTGTAATCAAGCTGATTGGTGATCTGCTGTCATACGTGAGCCACGATCATTGACTGTATTAGTCTCCTCGACTGGCTGCAAGAGAGAGAGGGGGAGACGGAGAAAGGATGGAGAGGGGCCCCTTAAACATCACCTAGCCCCAAAAAAAAGCACCTCAAATAGCTGCCAGTCACAGTTTCATTATCACAAAACACATTCATGTTTAGTATCAAAGGAACAAAGTATACTGAAGTTGCGCAAGCACATTACTTGAAATACAACAACACGACAACTTTGTGAGCAGCTGATAAACATATTTCAATTTCATTCTCCCACTAGATCAGGGGCTTTAACTAGCAACAACTAGTTCTTAGCGTAGGATTGGTTTGTGTAGAGACTGACCAATAGTACGGCAAACCTGATATCTGTGCGATATGTCGTCGAATAAAAAACTATATTTTACTAATGGTAAACTGTTAATTTTATCAAAAACTACTATAGCCGCTAGCCAGATACAACCTGCCATAGCTTTTAGACATATGTACATAAATGAAACAATTCAAACAACGATGTATCCAGAGTGTGAGGCATAACAGTAACTGAGAACGCACCAAAGTGGCAGCACGGTTAAAAACCCAATTCCCCACATTATAGTTAGGAATTGTGGTTAAGTTTTACAGCGACATTGGTGAATTGAGAAAATTTGAATGACTACTGCTTAAAGCACATCAATTACATAAGTACTGTTTCAGCTTATTCAGGTTGTTCAACATCTTGGCTTTCAAATGAGCCATTGTTTGACATGATGAGACAGACATTGGTTGGTGTTTATAGGATTTCCCCAGAGCTGTACAGCAGAAATGTTCAATGGTATAGGCTCGGAAATTGTGACGTCACAATTTTCATATTCGGTGTTGTGTGCTCTTACCGCTTATTTTATTACTTACCGCTTATGTTTATCAACTACGATAATGACGCGAGTGGCAGGCAAAGGTAGGACAACTCCAAAAAACCAATGAAGATGACAAAGGAATCAGTGCCATTAGCTCTCCATGTACAGACTATTTTTATGATAAATAACTCAGATTCCAAGCACCATACTATATTTTCCCAATGATATTATGCACTAGCCCTCTCATTTTATTGTGATGTTGAGGGGCATGTCTAGTGCTGCACAATATCTTTGCATGTACATTTGATGATTTGGTCTCTAAATATATTGAATATTGAAAAATATCGAACATCAGAGTTGTCTTCAATCAATATATAGTGTTAGGCTTTAATATGCACGATAAAAAAGGATGTTGGTTCAAAGCAATTGAAAAAAAACAGGAGTTGTCTCCTCTTCACAACAATGAGAGTGGACAACTCGAGTTTTCCAAAATAAAATAAGCTGATATTTTGATAAAATATCGGCTTTGATATTCATATCGATTTGAAAACTGACCAAACCATCCACTGAAATATATCGCCACATCGAATGATATCCTTTTATCGTACAGCACTAGGCATGACTGAGGCTAATTAATGTCAAGCATTGCATGATCTCACAAGAGTGCAATCTACATATAGTCCTAAGGCCACGGAACTGCAGGTCACAATTCAATGTGATTTCATTACCTTTATCACTATGGGTGGTTAACAACCAGGTATGTTGTTAGTAGTCATTTCTGTTTTTGTTTAATTTTGTTGCAGAAGTCATTGAATTAAATCAATTGTTGGGGTTGACTCACTGCAAACCGGGATTGTTTAAAATAGAGAAGCCTACTGTAAATAACTTAATCTGCCTACAAGCTAGTACCATACACACAGTGATTAATTTACCTGTTCAGTACATCTGTTTTCTATTTTCCATATACTGTAATTTATTCAAATATAATATAACTATTTTAATTTATTTTCTTTTTGATATTTAATTACTAATTAGTTATTAATCAAGTTATTAATCATTTCGTTATGGGACAAACAATGCCATCATATAAAATGATGTGATAATAATGAAACAGAACATGTGTTTGTATTGGTCGGGCGTTAGCACGACCCCGGGCATTGTTGATTATCAAAAATGCTAATTTATTATTAGCGCTCTCTGGGTTTAAGAGCACCGATTGTCTCAGAAAAGCGCAGCCTCGATGACAGCGAAAGGGATCGAAGACCTAAGGCTAAATGATAATTATGACATCACATTGTGGGAACCACAACCAAGTGTTTTTATATTGCAGGACATAGTTTTGACACCCTGTTTTTTATAATTCTATTATTCTTTGTGTATTGAATATACGCTCATTCGAAAGCCAAGACTCTGATGTATGGAAATATATGATAAAAGTACTTATGTAATTGATGTGCTTTAACCTCGAAAACTGCTGTTTAGAGTTGAAAAGTTTCTCAAGCAATGGTGAATGTGTATCAAGAGCAATGACCTTATTTGCAAAAAGAAAACTTGAAAATAATTCAAACTTAAATCCACTCGGATTCCCTTAATCCGCATCATATTCAAACAAATTGTCACTAAACGGATTATCACATCATTAACCAACAGAAGACACATTTTAATCCTCTCAGGTTGGTAAGAGTGACTATAGCTCCTTGAAACACACTTAATAGAGAGAAGACTATAGAAAATGGCATATTTACTAATGATTTCTCAGCTGTATGCTTGTCAAAGTAGACCTTGAAAAGGAATCGTAACTGACAAAGTTAATGCAACAGGCTATGTTAAGGCTTGGTCACACGATGACCGAACCGACTTAGGTTTGGTTAGGTTAGGAGGTTGTTTCGGTTCGCTCAGCTCACATGTCACACGGCAGCCGAAATTAGTTCACTTCCTGTCTATGTCTGAAATCGATACAGTAGATGTCATTGATGGAGATATAGATATTATTCTTGCATTTACTTGCTTCCTAGTTTACACCTACATTTTTTCAGACAAAGAGATAGGCATCAGACAGAGAGAGAATATTGGGTACATCCTATGAACATGACCAGGAATGAAGACAGCATCAGGTTGAGAATTGACACTTTTTTAATTAAACTCGCGTGTGTAAGGAAAAATGTGCAGCGTACTCTCTAAAATTTTAACCAGCCAATAGAAGCAGAGATTCGGCCACAAATTACGAGCAGGATCGAAATGATTCGTTTTGGCCAGAAATGTCTTTGGCCGAACAGTTTACAACTGACACCGACGTCATTTTGCGTCGTTTAGTTCGTTTCGGCTCTTGTGTGACCACGGCTTTAGCATGACCACCTGCACTGCCCTTATATGATCCAACGCAACAGTCTACCATGGTGTAAATGATAGAAAACACAGTTTTATAAACTTACCGGTGCTGCCACGTGGCCCTTGTGTTCACCACTCTGGTAATTCTACAATAAATATGCTACATAGTGATATTTAGGCCCGACATGGCTACCCTTAGCCAATTGCATATTGAAAAATGCAAAAAGACTGCAGCAGTCAATAAGTAAAGTTTAGGGTCACGATACATTTGATGTATGAAATTATTCAGGTCAATAGAGCTAGAGAGCAAGCTTTATCAAGGAAATAACATGTAGAAACAGAAAAAACAGACATTCGAATGTAGAATACCACAACTCCTGAAATGCAGCTCTGGTCTAGAAAGTGGAATCAGATCATGAGCAGATTATTCCGCATAAAGACCACAGATAAGTACACACACGCACCTGCACACAGATAAAGGAACAGCTAGCAAATAAATTGAGAATAATACCTGGTAGAGCTACTAGCATTTACTTGGAACAATAAAACTCTAAAGCAGCATTTGGAACTTGACAGAGCTATACGAAACTAGTTAGGCTCGGATGGTGAAATAAATACAAGCAAAGGTTTATAAAAAGATGTTACACCTGAATATAGAACACAGCACTAATGCATATTGTATACAAATTGTGTACATGTCCTCATATAATTTGCTAATGCATATCAAAAACACCTGCTTGACGATCATGATTATACCGTATACTGACCCATCTTTTCCACAAATGACCAGAGACACGAATATGAGAGCTGCGCATGTTTTTTAAGAGTATTGTTGAACAAATGATGTCTCTATTACCTTGACTAGACATGCATAGAGGCAAATAAACCTCGACGACTGGAGACATACCCACTTGCAGCGGGCAATTAAAGGTTGGATGTCATTCCTGTCACCAATGGGGGCCTATTTTGGGAATTCAACACCAACCTATTGCATGCATGTTGAGTTATCTAGACCAGTATGCCACAGCCGCTCTCTACAGACATGACTAAGCAGTACCTTAAGGATATGCGTGCGAGCTTCCTCTATGAGCCTGTGTCCATGCACTGTTCCGTTCTCAGCTAGGACCAAATAGTTGTTAGACTGAGTCCACAGCTTGTCTATGTACTCGAGTCGGGTACGTTGATTTGGCAGTTCAAACAAAGAGTGTGATGATATGACAAGGTCAAAGCCGGGCTACAAATAGAAATGAGCGCCCCACGGCTATCTGAATATGATCCATGCAACGAGATGGTGAAAATCGATACTTGAAGTAAAGCGACTTACTGACAGATGGGTGTGGTGTGTTTCTAGACGCTGTCGGAAGTATACACCTGGATAGATCATGTCAGCATAATCTTTGCCATCTGTCAAATACAAGGAGAGTGATTACTTGAGCAAAAGTAGTATATGAGAGCAAAACACATGAGACGAACCAGTAATAGACATATTAGGGAGTTGAGATCGTGAAAATCTTTAACAAACTTTATCTTCTGTAGTGACACTAAAATGACTCAGGTGGTCGGCTAAATTGTTCAACTATGACTGCTGACCTGAATTATTTAAACTGTCTCAGTCACAGCTATTGAGTGGTGAGTTTACATCTATCAATATTTTTGAAAAGGTTTAAAAGTGAGTGTCCACCCTGGTTTCCAAGTATTCCCTGTCGTATTCATGTTCTATATATATATATATATATATATATATATATATATATATATATATATATATATCTTGTTATGAATAGACTAGTGACCATGTGGGTTATTAAAAATAGCTTTTAGTGAAATGGAAACTCTGCAAAGCATACTATATAGTATAAATGAACCTTAATAGTCAATTATAGAGACACAGTAAACCAACAGGGGTAAACTTAAAACTCTCAGAAAAAGATAGTGAGTGGAAGAGATGATAGTTGGAGGGTTGGAGAGCCGAAAGGATAAAGGATACAAGAGATGGTAGACAGAAACAACGGTGGGAGAAAAGGATGGTAAGCGGAAAGGATGCTGGGCAGAAAAGTGAGTTGAGATGAGAAATAGTGGCCAAAGGGTTAGCTGATGTAATAGATTGCGGGCAGAAGGGAAAGTGAGCGGATGGAAGAGTAAAAAAGAGGGAAGGTGAGTGAAGAGAGGGTAAAAAAGAAGAAAGGTAAGCGGATGGAAGGGTAAAAAAAAGGAAAGGTGGGTTGAAAAACTGGAAAAAATGCTGGACCAGAGGAATGGTAAGACGGACAGGATGGTGGCAGAAGGTAAAGTGTGTGTATGGCGTGATGAGCAGAAGGAATTATAGACATAAGGGATGATGGATGGAAGAGGTAAATACAATGCAACTAACATGACAAAATTTATAAATAGCGGTATATATGCTGACCTCGCCAATTACATCACAAACACAAAATGCCACAGCTGTGTGAACCAAGCATGAGAAGGTAACTTCTAGGGTCAGTTTAATTAAGCAATCAAACTCACCCTGCAGTAGAAGTCTAGCTAAGGTAGAAACATCTGGTGATTTATCCCAGCAATAATGTTCATTTACTGTATCCCACAATTCATTCACAGCCCTGCCAGATATTGATAACAACCATCAGTTCTATTTAGATTCATAAAAATATACCATAAAACCTCTAATTGAACGCCATGGCGCTCTATTTTTCAACCCTTTCTCTATTAAACTAATAGTGGCATCTCAATTAGAGGTTTTACGGTAAATGCGAATTGTCCAAATAGATAAACAAAAAAAGCAAATTGCACTGATGGAATGTTTGACAAGCAGATGGTCATGCGCTAATAATGATTGCATAATATTAACTGGCTGTCAGAACACTCTCTGCAAGTACCAGTAGATATTTATACAAACTCATAGAAAGGTTGTAAGGGTGTGCATCCAAAAATACAAAAAGAATGAGACTTTCCAAAGTTGAATTTAACAAAGCGTAAACTTTAACTAAAACTATTTGTATTGCGCAACATGGACATAGCCATGAAATAACGATGTATATCTACAATGAAATGGCTGAGACAATGTTTATGTGAAAAGCCTCTCTACAACAGGGTTACTGGCTCAGTCTCGATGTTTGTTGTTACAGTCAGTTTTTGTTGTGTCAGTGTTTTGTACACAATGAGGAATATGTACTATAACAGGAACCATGTCTGTTAGTCTGTCCATATCAATAATTGGGGTAAAGGATTACTTCATATGGGACTCAAACTATGGTAAACTGACACTCCACCATGGTAGATCGACACTTGCACCACAGTAGATCGACACTCCACCATGGTAGATCGACACTTGCACCACAGTAGATCGAAACTACCACCACGGTAGATCGACACTCCACCATGGTAGATCGACACTTGCACCACAGTAGATCGACACTCTTACCAGAGTAGATTGACACTCCCACCATTGTAGATCGACCCTCCCACCACAGTAGACCGACACTCCCACCACGGTAGATCAACACTACCACCATGGTAGATAGACACTACCACCACAGTAGATCGACACTCTCACCATGGTAGATCGACCATCCCACCACAATAGATCAACACTCCCACCACGGTAGATCGACACTCCACCATGGTAGATCGACACTTGCAACACAGTCCATGGACACAACCACCACGGTAGATCGTCACACCCACCTTGGTAGATCGACAATCCCACCACTGTAGATCTACACTCCCATTACGGTAGATCGACAATCCACCATGGTAGATCGACACTTGCACCACAGTAGATTGACATTCCCACCAGGGTAGATCGACACTCCCACCACGGTAGATCGATACTTGCACCATAGTAGATCAACACTACCACCACAGTAGATCAGCGCATCCATCACGGTAGATCAACACTTGCACCATGGTAAATCGACACTTGCACCACAGTAGATTGACACTCCCACCACGGTAGATCGACACTTGCACCATAGTAGATCGACCCTACTACTGCGGTAGATCGACCAGCTTGTGAAAGGTTCAAATAATTGTGCAGATAATTATTCTCTGCACTTCATCGGCAATCCTGACGATCTCTCAAAGCACACTAGACTGCCAGGATACTAGTTCAGATAATTTATGCTGGACTAAATGTCCTTGTGACCTTCTGTATCTCAGCCAGTATGTGGTAATCAGTTCGACAGGAGTCGAGTACATTGTCACTAAACAGGCCATAACAAATGTTTGTTTTTAGGTCTGTCAATTATATAACACTTTGGAGAGGCTTATAACAATGATATAGGGATACATGCTTCAGAACACCCATATGCTACCTAACAACAGTGTATGGAATATTGTTCTCAGTCACGATCATGTATTGCTTCATGAGCTTCCATTTTGATTGTTGTGACTAAAGAATCTCTATCCAGCCTTCTTTTAACACAGGACTATTTTTTCTTGTTCCGATGATATGAAAGCATTTTATGTCATTATTTCACATTTTAAAAATGTTTCAAAAGACAATAAAGCTATGAGCTAAGGTTTCTCCATATTTGCATAGAGATAGGTGAAGGTAATACTCAAATACAAATCGCAAATGAGATTTTTGTCTGATGATTTTTAACATATTTAGATGTGATTTCACATACTGGAGAGCACTTTTTAAGGACATTGTGATATACATTTATATCTTTGAAACTGTTAATGTAATACAAAAAAACTCTATTAAAAAAAGCGCTTTCCTTAACCGTGTCTGCCATCCATTTCTAAACTTTACTAAATAATGAAGATTGTTGCCATATGCAGCAGGGGTTTACAACTTCCTAAGTGACGAAATGTACAAATCCATTGATCCACAGATCCATTGATTGAATCAAAGCTGAGACATGAACATACCAAAACAGGGTCTCATAGGTTAGCCACTAAGGAGTAGCTACAGATAAGTTAAAAACTCTACTAACACATATTGTCGAATCTATTACCAGATGTGCTCAAACTGAAAAAAAAAAATGTAAAAGAGCAAATCCTGCAGACAAAAAGCCCTGTAGCGTCAGCACAATAAAATGCAACACTCCCTACACACATATTATACATACTTGTACATACTAACACTCCCTACACATATGCTACATACATACCAACACTCCCTACACACATGCTACATACATACCAACACTCCCTACACACACACACTACATACATACCAACACTCCATACACACATACTACATACATGTACATACCAACACTCCCTACACACATGCTACATACATACCAACACTCCCTACACACATACTACATACATTACAACACTCCCTACACACATACTACATACATACCAACACTCCCTACAAACATACTACATGTACATACCAACACTCCCTACACATATCCTATATACATACCAACACTCCCTGCAAACATGCTACATACATACCAACACTCCCTACACACATACTGCATACATACCAACACTCCCTACACACATACTACATACATACCAACACTCCCTACACATACATACATACCAAACAGATGTGGCTAGTCCACTGCCGAAGTCTAACATGGATAAAGGCTTGAAGCTTGGGTCTGTTTCAGCTATCTATAAGGAAATGTAATAAAAATAAGAGTGAAACAAAACAAAAGTAAAATAAATCTAGAAGAGTCTGCTGATATCTTGCATATATTCTTTATAGCAGCACAGAACTAAATACTTTCTCAAAAATATCATTGGCATCTCCAATTATATGATATTGATTATGGAATTAAACCAAATCTGTTTCTACATTGCACAAGTTCAGCATATTCAGAACTATTGAGGAATATTATTATTAGTAGCTAGAACTAGAGAAATTACAAATAGCAAAGAGGGAAATGAGTAGCGGCACTATTATATGATGATTTGTTCAGTCACAAGTACTATCATTTTGAAAGGCTCACACACAGCATGTTTGCACAGTAGGTAATATTTCATAATGTATAGCTATATTTATTAGAGATTGGCCATATTTGTTAGAGATCGGCTATATTTGTTAGAGATCAGCCATATTTGTTAGAGATCAGCCATATTTGTTTGAGATCAGCCATATTTGTTAGAGATTGGCCATACTTGGTAGAGATCAGCCATATTTGTTTGAGATCAGCCATATTTGTTAGAGATCAGCCATATTTATTAGAGATCGGCCATATTTGTTAGAGATCAGCCATATTTGTTTGAGATCAGCCATATTTGTTAGAGATCAGCCATATTTGTTTGAGATCGGCCATATTTGTTAGAGATCAGCCATATTTTTAGAGATCGGCCATATTTGTTAGAGATCAGCCATAATTGTTAGAGATCAGCCATAATTGTTAGAGATCAGCCATAATTGTTAGAGATCAGCCATATTTGTTAGAGATCAGCCATATTTGTTTGAGATCGGCCATATTTTCAGAGATCGGCCATATTTGTTAGAGATCAGCCATATTTGTTTGAGATCAGCCATATTTGTTAGAGATCAGCCATATTTGTTAGAGATCAGCCATATTTGTTAGAGATCAGGGTATCGCTAGTGCAATAGCTCACACATCAACAAAATTGATTAACATGTGAAATTTCATTGTGTTCTTATCAAGCTTTTGTAAATATTACCAAAACAGGGTATGCAAAATCCTACAATCTTAGCATCACCAAAAATATCAAAACAGCAAATTCTTAAAAATTTTCACTTTATACCCTATGCAGAAATGAGGTATTGCTTAGGCAGCAGCATGAATGTGCAGTAGGCACTATCACACAAAGGACAGAGAGAGGCTAGTGAGAGGACAGAGAGAGGACAGAGAAAGGACAGAACGAGGCTGGCAAGTTTAAACTCGGTTCTGACTTGTTATTATAGTTAGGTCTATAACATTTTTATGTAAAACCTCACACTCCACTCGTGCACACCATCCTACATCTAAACGCTTGTGCTTGTTAAAGATGAATTTACACAAAACCTTAGTAGATTTTATCAGAAAGTATCGGTATTTTTCGATCATTTGTGATTGTTTTTGATTGTTGGGCTGATCTGGCGGTCAGGATGTTTCTAGATTAAAATTGCTACTCAGAAGAAAATCATGTATGAAATGACATCACTAGTTGCTATAATTGCTATAGTTGATATCGGCTATTACACTCAAGTAGCAGTGTTACAACGTATTCAGTCAGTCTCTTTACAACTATAGACATCATAATCACACTTTCACTTGATCTGAATGTTTTAATCACAATCAAGTTGTATCGATTTTAATCTTGCAACATCCTGGCAGTCAGATCACCTCAAACATCAAAAATAATTACAATTGGAAGAAAAATAACAGCACTTTTTGACAAAATTCAACAAAAATTTATGTAAGTTGATCTTTAACAATTGTCTTCGATGACCACTAGATGACCACTAGAGTACTAGATGACCACTAGAGTACTAGATGACCACTAGAGTACTAGATGACCACTAGAGTACTAGATGACCACTAGAGTACTAGATGACCACTAGAGTACTAGATGACCACTAGAGTACTAGATGAACACTAGATGACCACTAGAGTACTAGATGACCACTAGAGTACTAGATGACCACTAGAGTACTAGATGACCACTAGAGTACTAGATGACCACTAGAGTACTAGATGACCACTAGAGTACTAGATGACCACTAGAGTACTAGATGACCACTAGAGTACTAGATGACCACTAGATGACCACTAGAGTACTAGATGAACACTAGATGACCACTAGAGTACTAGATGACCACTAGAGTACTAGATGACCACTAGAGTACTAGATGACCACTAGAGTACTAGATGACCACTAGAGTACTAGATGACCACTAGAGTACTAGATGACCACTAGAGTACTAGATGACCACTAGAGTACTAGATGACCACTAGAGTACTAGATGACCACTAGAGTACTAGATGAACACTAGATGACCACTAGAGTACTAGATGAACACTAGATGACCACTAGAGTACTAGAATACTTTTATCTTGCTAACTTCTCTAAGGATGGCGTAGAGTACAGAGTAGTTGGAGACCAGGTGGCTGCTCATATACACAACACTAAGATAGGCGTCTAACTCCAGTGGCCTCCAGTGGTACGTAGTCTTTCTAGTGCTCTGAGCCGCTTTCTGCTGCACCTGGTGGTCAAAAGTAAAACGCAAGCATTCATAAACATTACATATCATCAGCAGGGTGTGATACAAAGTATTACGTATAAGCAACAGGCTGCAACAGGACTTGTAGGGAATACAGCCAACCACTACATATAAATCAAAATCACCACTACATACAAATCTTTTGATATACAGCAATGCCTTGAGTATACTAACTTAATGCCTTCCGGAACTGAGCTCGTATGTGAATTTACTTGTCTCAAGTCAATTTTTTCTATATAAGTAAAACAAATTAATCCGTTAAAATACTCCTTAAAACATGATATGGCGAAAAAAACATGTTTTTAATTGTTCGAATTCACCATCTACGCTCAAAAATTATCAAATACATATCTAGTACATTACCGTATATAGTTCTTTGCGACAGATGGTAACGGCTAATAGTCTAGTGAGAGACGGCGACACGTTCGATACGCTACACTTTTGTGACGCTACATAACATAAACTTTGAATTTAACTTAAATGAATTTAGCCTGCTATACACACTTGAAAATGAGTTTCAATCTTACACTAAACTTAATTCTAATTCTGTCTTCATTTTCATTTTTTTATTATTTTCTTCCAGCTTGGCTCTTTTGGTCTCTCATTGAGATTCACTTTCACCTTCACTTTTAGCCAGCCTTTTCAAATCCTTTTTAATCCGATGAAATAGACGGAACGATGCTCTTCTTGGAAACAGCCGTTCGCATGCTCGGCCACCTAGCGACCACATCCGGAACCGTCTCGCAAGCTCGTATCTATAGCGCCTTACAGTGCCTCGCATTGCGTGTTCTCAACTCGAGTTGTACAACTCGAGTTTGTAAATATAACTCGAGTTGTACAACTAGAGTTACACAACTCGAGTTCATCAAAAATCCAGGCCGAGTTCGTTCAACAGCAACTCGAGTTCAACAACTCGGCTTGAGAACATGAAACCCGAAGCACTGTAGGGCGCCATAGTAAACAACTGATCATTTCATTTTCTCTAGCTATATTTTATATGGAAATTTGTTGGTGCATCATTAAATGTCGTTGACATAATTTCTATGTTTTTTCATTTTCGGTGTTCATTCAGTTTCTTGTCAGGTTATAGAAAGAGAATTCTTTTTTTTCATTTGAAAAAGAAGTGGCCCGGCCCCCACATAGATTGTTTTTAGTTTGCTTTTTACATTCTACAATTGTTTTTGTCTGTTTATATTTATATAAATAAATATGCGCAAATATCGCCAATATATATAATTTAAATATATATTTAAATTATCATTATTAATCAATTATTAAATTTTATATAATATACGCAAGTGCAGTTCTGGAAATGAGACACCCCGATTACTCTCTTTGCTTTTTTTTACAAACCCGGGTTAGTTTTGTGTAACACAACTTGAGTTCATCAAAAACCCAGGCCGAGTTTTTTGAACAGCGACTCGAGTTGTACAACTCGAGTTGAGAACACAGAACGCGAGGCACTGTAAGGCGCCATACGTATCTCTAATTTGTCTCGCATCTCAAGGCAAAAACTTGTTCGGAATCTCTGCGTGTCAGAAAAAATTCATATGTGGAGACACTCACATTTCAAGGTATCACTCTACTGTATAGAATCTGAGCAAAAGACTTGTCTCAACATTAAAAGTGACAGCATAGACATTTGAAATTTTTCAAAACATTTCCTTAAAGTGAAAAATCTGGTAAAAATTTAAAATATAATATAAAATAATTAATAAATATATAAAGAAAGTTGCTTTAGATTATACATATTCTAAGTATCTACTAAGTAAGTGAGCAACAAGGTTAGTTTCTATCATCGAACTTACATAATGCCCAGCCTACACATCTCTCTGCGTGTTGCTAACACAAGTGACAATAAAACCTTTCTTTACTAATTATTACTTTATTAACTTGAGCTTTGATTAGAATTTAAGTTGTCAGACAGTTTCATATAATGCATACGCTTGAATGCTATTTGTAATTACTTGCAGTATTCAATGTCATTTTATTTAATAATTTTTCTAATCTGTGACAAATTAAACAAAATACCAACATACAACAGCTCTGATATATATGAAGCAAATACCGGAGTGGATTAGCCCGTATAAGGTGGGTAAATAAGAAAGAAACTGGACAAGGGAGGTAAGCTGCCTGCACTCAACTGTTTTACTTGTGTAAGTTACTGGGTTCTTAATGTTGAACTTTAACAAGATTTTATTTGATTTGATTAGAAAGTATCGGTATTTTTCCATCATTTGTGATTTTTTAATGTTTGAGGTTATTTGACTGCCAGGATGTTTCAAGATTAAAATCGGTAAAACTTGATCGCTGTTAAAACGGTCAGATCAAGCAAAAGTGCGATTATGATGTCTATAATTGCGAAGAGACCAATAGAATAAGAACGCACAACGCTGCAACATGAACGTAATAGTGGATACCAACTATAGCAACTAGTGACGTCATTTCGCGCGGTATTTTTCTTCTGAGCATTTAACAGCCATCAAGTTTTTGGATTTTAATCTCAAAACATCCTGGCAGTCAGATCATCTTATACACCAAAAACAATTTCAAATGATAGAAAAATACCTATAGTTTCTGATAAAATCTGCTACCACTTTGTGCAAGTTTATCTTGAAGAGCATTTTAGAAAGTTGAATGATTTAACAACCAACTTTCTTGTTGATAAGACTAAGTCTCCACAGCTTTACAAAGGCAGTTTGATTATACTTTAATGTCCTCCATTGTTTATTTATATTGTCCATCATTGTTTATTTATACAGTATTGTCCACCATTGTTTATTTATATTGTCCACCATTGTTTATTTATATTCGACTATGAATGACCAGCCAATATTATGCTCACACAATATAGAGAGCTTTGCACGACATTCCAGTCAAGAAGAAACTAATGCAAAGATGGTGAACACAATACTCTATATCGCCAGACGCAAGTATGGAAACTATTTGTGAAAAATCAACCAGCCTTCTCAAATTCCTCCGGTGTTAGCATATCATCATCGGTCTTCTGTAGCCTGGCATAGAGCAACTGATGCTCCCTCTCCCTTATTCTCTTCTGCACTGTCGAGCTCTCGGGAGGCACTTGTCTCGCCCAGAGGTACTGTTGGAGTTTCTTTGCCTCCACAAGCACATTATTTACTGAGTACCCTGACAGCGACAACAACAGCGTCATCAATACCTGTACATACTAGATCAAGTAAGGCTTCCCTCAACATTCAGTTGAACAGGATAGTATGATGATATATTGAACATTGAAAATAAATAAATAATCTATGTCAAAATTTCCAAGTCAAAGGAGACACAAGATTTTTTGGTCTGAGACCAGTCGTGATACCAGTCGTAAGACCAGTCGTGAGACCAGTCATGAGACCAGTCGCAAGACCAACCGTGAGACCAGTCGTAAAACCAGCCGTAAGACCAGTCATAAGACCAGCTGTGAGACCAGACGTAAGACCAGCCGTGAGACCAGTCGTAAGACCAGCCGTGAGACCAGTCGTAAAACCAGCCGTGAGACCAGTCGTAAGACCAGCCGTGAGACCAGTCGTAAGACCAGCCGTAAGACCAGTCATAAGACCAGCTGTGAGACCAGTCGTAAGACCAGCCGTGAGACCAGTCGTAAAACCAGCCATGAGACCAGCCGTAAGACCAGCCATGAGACCAGTCATGAGACCAGTCGTAAGACCAGCCGTGAGACCAGTCATGAGACCAGTCGTAAGACTAGTCGTAAGACCAGTCGTGAGACCAGTCGTAAGACCAGCCGTAAGACCAGTCATAAGACCAGCCGTGTGAGACCAGTCGTAAGACCAGTCATGATACCAGCCGTGTGACCAGTCATGAGACCAGTCGTAAGACCAGTCATGATACCAGCCGTGTGACCAGTCATGAGACCAGTCGTAAGACCAGTCATGAGACCAGCCATGAGACCAGTCGTAAGACCAGTTGTAAGACCAGCCGTGAGACCAGCCATGAGACCAGTCGTAAGACCAGTCGTGAGACCAGCCATGAGACCGGTCGTGAGACCAGTCCTGAGATCAGCCGTAAGACCAGTCGTAAGACCAGCCGTGAGACCAGCCGTGAGACCAATCATGAGACTAGTCGTGAGACCAGTCGTAAGACCAGTCATGAGACCAGCCGTGTGACTAGTCATGAGACCAGTCGTAAGACCAGCCGTGAGACCAGCCATGAGACCAGTCGTAAGACCAGTCGTGAGACCAGCCATGAGACCAGCTGTAAAACCAGTCGTTAGACCAGTCGTGAGACCAGCCGTGAGACCAGTCGTAAGACTAGCCGTGAGACCAGCCGTAAGACCAGTCGTAAGACTAGCCGTGAGACCAGCCGTAAGACTAGTCGTGAGACCAGTCGTAAGGCCAGTCGTAAGACTAGCCGTGAGACCAGTCGTGAGATCAGCCGTAAGACCAGCCGTTAGACCAGCCGTGAGACCAGTCGTGAGACCAGTCGTAAGACCAGCCGTGAGACCAGCCATGAGACCAGCCATAGGACCAGCCATAGGACCAGTCGTAAGACCAGCCGTGAGACCAGTCGTGAGACCAGTCATGAGACCAGTCGTGATACCAGTCGTGATACCAGCCGTGAGACCAGTCGTAAGACCAGTCGTGAGACCAGTCGTAAGACCAGTCGTGAGACCAGCCATGAGACCAGTCGTAAGACCAGTAGTGAGACCAGCCATGAGACCAGTCGTAAGACCAGTCGTAAGACCAGTCGTGAGACCAGTCGTGAGACCAGCCGTGAGACCAGTCGTAAGACCAGCCGTGAGACCAGCCGTAAAACCAGTCGTTAGACCAGTCGTGAGACCAGCCGTAAGACCAGTCATAAGACCAGCCGTGTGAGACCAGTCGTAAGACCAGTCATGATACCAGCCGTGTGACCAGTCATGAGACCAGTCGTAAGACCAGTCATGAGACCAGCCGTGAGACCAGTCATGATACCAGCCGTGAGACCAGTCGTAAGATCAGTAATGAGACCAGCCATGAGACCAGTCGTAAGACCAGTTGTAAGACCAGCCGTGAAACCAGTCGTAAGACTAGCCGTGAGACCAGTCGTGAGATCAGCCGTAAGACCAGCCGTTAGACCAGCCGTGAGACCAGCCGTGAGACCAGCCATAGGACCAGCCATAGGACCAGTCGTAAGACCAGCCGTGAGACCAGTCGTGAGACCAGTCATGAGACCAGTCGTGATACCAGCCATGAGACCAGTCGTGATACCAGTCGTGATACCAGCCGTGAGACCAGTCGTGAGACCAGTCGTAAGACCAGTCGTGAGACCAGTCGTAAGACCAGTCGTGAGACCAGCCATGAGACCAGTCGTAAGACCAGTAGTGAGACCAGCCATGAGACCAGTCGTAAGACCAGTCGTAAGACCAGTCGTGAGACCAGTCGTGAGACCAGCCGTGAGACCAGTCGTAAGACCAGTCGTGAGACCAGTCATGAGACCAGTCGTAAGACCAGTCGTAAGACCAGTCGTGAGACCAGTCGTAAGACCAGTCGTGAGACCAGTCGTAAGACCAGCCGTGAGACCAGTCGTAAGATCAGTCATAAAACCAGTCATGAGTTAGCCATACACTCTTAGACCTCTTTACCGCTCATCTTCCAGTAAGAAAAGATCAAAATGTCATACCAGTCAATAGCAAAGCTAAAGGGAACTCACATAAAATTTTAGCAGATTTTATCAGAAAGTATCAGTATTTTTATTGATACTTTATTTTTTACCTACTATATTTTTATTAATTATTGATATTTTTCTATCATTTGCGATTGTTTTTGATGTTTAAGGTGATATGACTGCCAGGATGCTTCAGGATTAAAATCGCTAAAGCGTGATCGTGGTTAAAATGATTAAAAAAAAGCTGTGCCCAGACTTTTCCAAAAATGACGACAATCGTAGTGCATATTGTTTATATGTGATAAAAATATGGTCTCATCAGTATCAGGTGCTCATAGGTTTACACAGCATTTAAAGGAAAACAACAGATCAATTTCTAACTGATTTGATTGGCGATCTTAGAAGCATATTTTACAAACTGACAAAAACAGCTTTAATATTATTTTCGATATACCATATTTTAAATATGTGTTGAGATGTGAAGATATATCTTTTTTGCCGACCGATTAAAGGTTAACTTACACCACTGAAGTGATACAAATGAAAATAATATTAATATAATGCTGAGACATCAAGCTTCCATTTGATGTAAGTTTGTCTTTGTAGACCTAGCCAGTCCAGAGATAGTCAAGAGAGTTCTTAGAGCACCCAGATTCAGGCGGAAGTACGATTATGACATGTATAGCTGCAAACAACTTGAATGCAGTAGCGAATATCAATAACGAGAGACAATAAATAGGCAGCCACGCAACTAGTGACATCATTTTGGCACACATTTTCCTTCTGAGCGTCTTAATCGTGATCAAGTTTTGTCGATTTTAATCTTGAAACATCCTGGCAATCAGATCACCTCAAACATCAAAAACAATCTCAAATAATAGAAAAATATCGATAACTTCTAATAAAATCTACTCAAACTTTGTGAAAATTCAGCCAACTACTTCTGGTAATTCATCATCACAAAAGAGCATTGCGAAAAACTTGAAATACCAATCAGAAACTCTAAATGCAACTCGGTTAGATTTGAATTACCGAATGTAGAGACATACTTTGAGAAAGTGTTAGTGCAGACTGTATCAACCGTTTGGGTGGTCTCACATCTTTGCGCAGGCCTGAGCCAGGATAATCAGTGTAGCGTATACTTGACCCTCCTTCTTTCATATGACTGAAATATGTGTCATCGATCTGTGCGTCTGATGAAAGCTGGAATACTTGATTAGACCGAGAAGCGCGCGGAGCTTCTGATGTGTGCTCCACCTAAATAAGTAATACTGGCATGTCTGATAGAATGCCCTGCATAGATGTGATAAATCAAGAACTATGGACAAGCTTATATATAGAAGTCTGCAGCTCATGCGACTTACAAACTAATAGGAGATCCAGTAGATAGGCTCAGTATCAACAGGCTAAAACTGATTTTATTAAAGATGGCCTAATACATTTAAAAATCAAGTTACAACCACCTCTGCATATAAATGATTTGCCTCACAATATAAAATATGAACGAATGTTTGGCTCAGCCTACATAAGAATTTTCAATATAAACTACATGAACTTTTTCAAACATGAAACTTACATACGTAAAAGTAAAAAAACTTGAAAGGCAAAATCATAAAACAAAAATACATAAATTCAACTTAAGGTCAACTGACAGCACTTTAAAATTATATCTACAAGTATGCTGGCAGTCCCGTGTGCCATGAGAGGTCATTTCTGTGCGTAATAAGTATGCGCGCAATTATTCTTATATGTGGAAAGTTGATGGACTGGTGCCGTTGGTAGTGCACTAGGCCTTAAATCAGAATATCAATTGCAGGGTGAGGCAATTGTTTCTAATGCTCTTAGCATAGCTTCAGACTGACGGATAAACACGGGTCTTATTATATATAAGATAAATACCAATATAACCATCATACCTCATTTTTAGCTATGATTTTGATGCTAAAAAAACAGTTTTAGAGACCAAAAAGCTCATGATGCAAGCTAAAATCTGTGGCACATAAAGTTCATTTTTTTCAGCAAAACATAGACATATGATATTCGATGTTCATGCTGATGATTGACCAATGTGTGAACACTTCTGTTGGCTGCCAGTTTAATAGCTGTTTCACAGCTAGTCTCCATGCTACATGCTTTGGTTACCCAACATGGCAAACAATAATAAAAAATGGTCGAAGCAAATTTCACAAAACCAAAAAAGTCGCAATTACTTTCAAGTGGTGGTTATAGAATTCTAATAATCGACTTGTTAATACATGTTTGAAGTGCGCTATCACAAAATTATTTTTACACACAGAGAGGAAGTTTAAAAAGTTGCACATAAAAATTAGTTATTCTCGAAAGCCATTTGCTTAAAACCTTTTAATGCATGAACAGCTTTCACGAATAAGGAATTTGAATAGACAACTTTTAGATAATCTAGTTAAAAAACTAAGGATTTTAATATAATTATATAAAGTCACAACCGTTTTCGATTGATGTTTTGCGAAGATCATGAATGTTTCTGTCCATTTTTACCACGAGAAAATGTTGATAAAACCTGATATTCAGTCGCTATTACAAAAAAGATATTATTCAAACAACAATCCATAAATTATTTGCTACAGTTAATACAATAAAAATTGGTGCTCTCAGTTAACTTTTAATTGAAGCTAAATCTAGTTAAAGCTAAATTAAAACAAGCCATGTATTCATATCATTCACTCTACCAGTAAACCTAAACTTTGCCGAACAAACACATCAGGTTTGTTCGGCAACTTTGCCACAACAAACACATGTCTCCAAGGTTGAGTAACAATAAAAATCTCCTTTGCAAACCATTGCATCATTTATTTATTTTTTGCATATAGGTTTGTGTTTGTAAATTCAGTTTGATATAATTTTTAGTAATGCATGCTTTAATGCTAAAGGCAATAGCTTGATGTATAGATGGTTTTTCGCACTATGGAAGGAATTGAATCAATTACAATGTAAAGCTTTAGGAATATTTGCCTCAACATGATGGTTTTGACATACGGAGTAAATATTAGCATCGTATATCTGTTTGATTGTACTGTGGCAAGTAGCAAAACTCCAGAAATGGTTGCAACAAGTCAGCCTACCATAAAAGGTTGGCTAGTACAAACATTAAACTTGTGGGAGCATGAAAATATTACCTGATTTTAACACAGATCTCTCAGAAAAATAGTTCGTTAACAGGCCAGTATAAATTGTTTACGAAATTACATTTGTTAAATATTGGCATATGAGAAACTGCAGATTTTGTTATCATAGCTTGACTCTAATCTCATGTAGCATACATGAGTAGGTCATCACACAAATTTCTAAACCAAGATTTCATCGCTTTAGACAGAAACTCGACAAAAAAGCAAAAACACCAGGGATCAAAGACACGGTGTCTGCGATTCCCATTGATTTGCAAAAATACTTTGTTAGTCCATCAAAAAAAATCGTCATACATTATCACGTCCCAAAACTGTTGTTAAAGATGTTCAGAGATACTATAGTGATTATGTAGGCAATTTATGTATGAACAAGTGACATGCTCCGACATAATAAAACAAGTACTAGTTTATGGCAGTGGTCTATTTGTATTTAGTAGCTGTAGTAGTAGTTGAGCTAGTCCAAGCATATAGTCGTTGGTATAGGTATGACGACACATTAAAAGCAATTGATAAGTTTTTGGTCAAGCAAGTTTGAGGTGTTTATATTGTCAAAATTGATCAAAAATATTTTACTCTTCTGGGAAAAATGTGGGTGGGTCCATGTAGGAACTTCAAAATATACAGAGTAATAGAGAAAGGCTTCTGACATTTGAAATTACTGCTTGGTATTTGCAGACATAGCTTTGTTGATTGTATTGTAAAACTACGCATCTGCCGATAGATTCTGTTGCAGCTCTGAAAATTTCCAAACTCTAAGTTTTTCTGTTAAAAAGTGTACAGTTACAACTTTGAAATACAATCATCTCCATATACAATTTTTTTATACACAACATAAAACTTGAGTAAACATTTGTCTTAAAATTCAAAGTAATACGCAACATATATCTAAATTTCCCAAAATATGGAAGCCTTGTTAATCGGTACATTATTAGCAGTTCTTTTCCATATACAGTCAAACATGGATAACTCGAACTTAAAGGGACCGAGCAAAAGTGTTCGAATTATCAGAGCATTCAAGTTATCAGAGCACTGTCACAAGTCCATATATTTACTTATTTATTAGTAGATACATGTACATATACAAACTATAATATAAATCAAAAGCACAAATGGCTTGTTTCAAATTAAATGCTTCTAATGTAAAGTTTAAAACGTTTTCATCAAAAAGTATAGAGATTTTTCTATCACTTGAGATTGGTTTGTTGTTTGAGGTGATGTTATTGCCAGGACGTTTTTCAGATTGACATTGGCAAAACTTGATCGTTGTTGAAATGCTCAAAAGAAAAGACATTTTTTTCTTTTGGGGTTTTACCCACGATCAATTTTGCCGTTTTTTCTTGAAGTTTATGCAGATTACCTTACTTTACCTGGGATTCGTTAAGAGCAACACTCCGAGGCAGTTCAATTAGAAGTTTTACGGTACATTCTATATCACTCACGCTTTTTTAATAGATACTTATTGAATGTACACACGTATTCTGTGTTTAGGTCAAACGATGAATAGTTTTTTGTAGCTCAGACAACGTATACTTTTGATTACAACATTTTTTAAGACGTTTTAAACATTCAACATTCCGACGTTGATTCAACACGGAATCAACGTCGGAAAACTATTCATCACGGGCTAGCCGAGTCACGCACTCAAGGATTTTCGCCACGCACATACAAAACAACATGCGATTTTTGTTTTGTATGTGCGTGGCGAAAATTCTTGCGCGCGTGACCCGGCTAGCCCGTGCTATTCATCGTATCGCAGTATAAATCAAATTTCACCAAACTTTTAGAAAAGTCGTTGACAAAATATTTTGCCGATGGTGGTAATAACGACGCTTATGAATTACGAAAAGATGAAGTTTACCTCTGTGGCTTTGAATAAAGTGATTTTCTAAAGCGAAAACAACCGTTTCGGTAGCCGTTGGGCAAAAAAACAGTTCGAATTAACAGTGTTGAGTTCGAGTTATCTATAGCAATTTATCATTACGCGGGAACGGACCAAAGGAAATGTTCGAATTAACCATGTGTTCGAGCTATCCGTGGACGAGTTATCCATGTTTGACTGTAGTATGGCTCTAGTCTTGAATAACATCGAACTGTGCTCCACACCCATGTTTCAGTTTTAAGATCATTGATACCAGGAAGACTAAAATGAGTAGTAGTGGTAAAAACAAGGAAAAGAGCTTTTCTTAAATTAATACAAGTTATAAATGAAATTAACATGAGTAGTCTTCAGATCAATTCTTAAAAAATCTCTCAACTCTTTTAGTAGTTATCCTAAAAACAGAAAATGTCAATATGAAAACTTGGACCAAGTAGAAGTGGGCTGTGGCAACTAAAGATAAAAGGTCCAGATATTAACATATAATAAACAAAAACATATAGAAGTTATGTTAAATTGAAGTTTTCATAATGCAAGTTAGATTAGTTCTGTATCTCTCTCAGGACATTTACCTTTGCACTATCCGTCTCCTGTATTACAAAGGTTACAGATCAATTCACCTGTATTTAAGGTGAAGGCTATGTGACAACAAAAAACCTAACTTTATTATTACTTCATTAACTTAATTTACACAGCTTTATATAATTTAAAAATATTGACAATGGTCGGAACGCCCCATAGGTTGAGAAAAAATGGGATATAGATGGAGTCAAAATGATGGCAAGATGTGCATGAGTAGATAAGACATTTATCAACTACCCATCGTGCCATAATTTTTGCCGAGTGAGGCATACCTCCCATTGATATCTTCCCAGATCTATGTTACAAAGCAATGTTTGTAGGAAAACTTTTCAACCAGATAAGATTTATTTGTAGGGTTGATCTTTCTTGATGTAAATAAAAAATCGTGGGCAGTAGGAGAACCCTTGATACTAATTTCGTTTACGTCATAGCATTGCATTAGATTCACCTAAGTTACCTAAATATCAATTTTTTGAGTTTTTGTCAGGCTTCTTTCAACTAAGATGTTATTGGTTTCTGTAACAATTCAATTTTTTAATCGATAAGATCTGACATTAATAGAATGTTACTGTAGTTATGTGTATCCATAATTGAGTGTATGTGTCATACTATAATTGTGTCTTTTGTCTTATTGTTGTTGTCTTACTCTTGTCTAAAATCTTTAGGTTATTATAATTTGTGCTTGTGATAAGCTGTTAGAAAATGTGTTATGTAGGTCTTAGTGATTTCAGCGCTTTGTAACGGCTTCTTTGTTTAGTTATATACCTTGAGCAACTGTGCCAAATACTTTCCTTCCGAGTTCTCCTTGGGCGATTGCATAACCTTTTCCGTTCTTTTATATAATGTATATTTTTACTGTATGAATTCAGTGGGTAATTCTAATACAAGCGCTTAATCATGCAAGTAGTGTTACCCAGTTACTGAAAATTGTAACCACAGTTACATTCGCTAGACTAGTGCGATAACTCTCTTGCGTCTTCTCTTGCACAATACGAGAACTGGGTTGTTAAACCGTTGGTAGTACTTACTTGCTGACTAAAGCATCGATTGCATTGAAAATATATTTTAAAAGTGCGCGATTTTAAACAAAAACCACGTGAAAGAGCATAATTTGACAGAACAAATAGATTAATGTTGGCCATTGAGCTTGGCTGGTTTAATTTTATCAAGCCGCGTTCTATAAGCTATAAAGTAAAACTAATCGACTCGTTGCTTTGTCGTCAAATTATCCGTCGTTCATATTTTCGAACATTTTGACTGCATTTTCGTCTATAATACCATCGCGTAGGTTTTGTACTGTGGTTGCCTAGAGACCGTAACGCGCACTTGCTGAAACCCGTCATAGGTTGTTTCGTGTTATAGCAATTAAAAATTAGGCCTATTCACTTTTGACAAGTAGGGCTGAAGATTTAAGCGCATGTAACTCTGAACGCATTATTTTGTGTTACTAATACTATTTTGTCATTTGAATCAGTTGGCTGAATAAGTAGATTCACGAACTGATTATGGCTCCAGTCAACTTGATAAGCACGCAGGCTCAAGCATTTTGGACTGAATCCATAGACAAGGAAGAAACCACACGGCTATCATGGCATTCAAAAAGGAAATCTGGTGATTCACAATCCAAGCAAATGGAGGCAAGTAAAGTTTTTTCAACTAGTATGCAAAAAGAAGGTAACTGCTCAAAAATAAACCTGATGCACTACTAGTCTAGTTGCTTGCTACCGCGTTACACTCTGTTTTGAAAAAGCAGCTTTTACTTAAAACGTCTATTTATATGTTTATTAAAGTAATCTGCTGTAGGAAGGTTTTTACATTAAGAACTTTTCCAATAACCTTGATTCTCTGTATCTCGCTTCAACTGATAGTGGGACCATCAACTCCGTATTTCATTCATTATCATCATTCTCTTCTTTCCTTTTGGTCTGTCTCTTTCTGTTCTTTCTTTCATCCCATTTTACTAAGACTCTCCTGTCACAAAATATGTTCTAACTACCGGTACTCCTTTTTTTCTGGATTGTCTTTACAAGATTTAGCTGTGCTTCTCTGTCTCTATATAGAACCCCTTTGTTTCTAATCTTATTCCCCACATACTTTTCATTTTGTCATAATCCACATCTCAAATGCATAAATTCTTTTTATTCACATTTTTGTGTGTTTCTAAGCAATACAAAGTACTTGACCAGCCTTTTTTCAGTTTTAAGCTGTGACCTCTTGTCGAGAGGTCATGCTATGCTTCACAAAACTGCCTCCGCCATTACTATGCTCGTTCTTATTTGTTTCTCAGAGATTAAACTTCCTAAATACTGGAAGCTAAATTTACAGTATCAATTTATAAAAGTTTTGTTAAACAAAGTATATACATCTTTAACTCACAAAAAGTTGTACTAAAACAAAACAGGGTAGTTTTTCTCTCACTGAAACAAGCTACTCTGTAAACTCGGTACATGACCTGGTTCTTAAATCTATGGGCTCTAAAACATCATATTGCTTTGTTTGTTATAATTTTCTCCTTAAAAAACTGTAATCTCGCAGAAATTAGCTCATCTGTTGGTTTTTCATCAAAGGTCATTGCCCTTAGAATCATGTCAGTAAGTTGACAAATCCATATCCTCTCTAGTTATTGTCGTTGTCAAAGGTTTTGCTATAATTATTTAAAGATGCCATGGAAGAGTTTCAAGAGTATCAGTTGAAATCACATTAAGTCTTATGTTAAGCTCTTTTAATTGTAATATCAGCCTCGGGTATGTCTACTGGTAATTGTTCAGTTGACTCATCTGGATTGACAGCCTTTTTATATTTGAGTGGCTGAGAGGTCATATCATATGAGTTTGCTGAGGAATTCCTACAGATATAATTTTATAGAGTTCAAAGTCGCACTTGTTTTAAGCCAGATAAATTTATATCTTAGACAATGTCTAGTTTTGTGTGTTTTTATGAAAATGATGCAATTCATGGAGCGCTCAGTTGGCTCAATTATGGTCAGCAAGAGTGATAATTGTCCAGGAATAGTAATTGCTCAAGCTGTAAAAATGGTCAGTAAAAGTGTAGATAGATAGCCAGCTAATCCAAGCTATAGAAATATTGCAAGAGTATCAGCACATCAGATATGGCAGATATTAAGTGCTTGTTGTCCCAGTTTTATGATTATCAGCAGAAACAGTATTTGTATGTATAATGACTATGCATGGCAACAATGAAGATGGTGTGAGTAACTAACTCCTACCTTTATTAAAAGAGAAGCAATATAAGCCCATTAGCAAGTAAACAATACAATAATAAAATAAGCAAAACAAGAAAAATGACACTAAAGAAAGACTGTCTTTAAAAATATTACACTGCTGTGGCTCACAACATTGAGTTACGATAGTTGGTAGATCTTGATATTATGACAGAGATGAAAGGATGGAGAGGGGAACTGGATGCTCTCATATATCTCTGATGCTTAGTTTGCCTGTCTTCTAAATTGTTAGCAGTTGTCAAGTTGTAGCTACAGTCTGTAGGTAACAGTTGTCAAGTTGTAGCTACAGTCTGTAGGTAGCAGTTGTCAAGTTGTAGCTACAGTCTGTAGGTAACAGTTGTCAAGTTGTAGCCACAGTCTGTAGGTAGCAGTTGTCAAGTTGTAGCTACAGTCTGTAGGTAACAGTTGTCAAGTTGTAGCCACAGTCTGTAGGTAACAGTTGTCAAGTTGTAGCCACAGTCTGTAGGTAACATAAGGGGCTTGGGTTTCCAATGTTGTGAGTCATAAGGTTTGACTCATCCAGGCTGATGATATCACCAGATGGTAGCAAGACTCGTCTGCATTAGAGTCTCTCTGGCATCAATCTTTGCCATTACTTCAGATCTGTATATGTGTAGGTTTGCGCAATAGTGGTGGTCTAATATAAAAGTGTGTGTGTGCGCGCGCGTTTGTCCATAACTGTTTCGGGTAACCATTCAATGTTGATTGTAGTCACAAGAGTAAGTTTGCCTTGACCATGCCTAAAGGTCGGTTAATTGTTGCTTCTATATTTTATTTGATCTTCTCTATATACTCTTTTAATATTATTTAATATTATGGCATCTTTGTATTGTTTTTAAGTAACTTTGAGCATTTGTCTTTATAGCTAAAAAACCAATCAATATTTACAAATACATGTACTTGTAAATACGAAACACATATTTAGACACATGAAAGCTAATCACTAGAATATTTATAGAAGTGGTTATAGGTCTTCCTGTGTAACCTCTGATTCCGTCGCTAAGGTACTTCAAGATTATCTGAAGATTTAATGAAGACATACGAAGATAATGATTATCTTAAAGTTTTATATGTAAGTTTATGTTAAGGTGGTTAATGATGAAAGCTTGTGCTAGATTTTTATCGGTCAAAACTTCAGTGACTACCTGGTAAGTTAACTACATAGCTTCTAGGAGTTGTACAAACAATACACAGACTCTTAGGAACAAGAATGGGAATAAATAAGGCAAGCCAGAGATGTTACATTTGGCCAAAGTGAAAACAGTCATTATCATGTCGGGAGACTGCTATAAGAGCAATAGTCTTTATTATAATAAGATCTGTGTTCGTCAGTCTGAAGCCACAATCGGGAGTTGGAAAAAAATTACTTCCTATGGGATTCAAACTCGTGTCATTCCACTCTGTCACCTGGCATGCTACCACAGCACCAATCATTCATCTTTCAGGCTGATAATTAATTGTGCAGCTACTTATTCTCTGTGCTTTAGCGACACACCTCTCAATCGCTCACAGCGCTAGACTGACAGTGTACTACTACTTATAATAAGATGTAGTAGTACCTACAATAATGATAATAATTACAATAATAATAATAATAATAATAGTAATAATAATAATAATGGTGCCGCAGACAGGGCTGTCTGCTGCACCAACTGGTATTTCTTATCAACTCTCAGGATGACTACTGAGAGTTGATGCCAAGAAATACCAGGTTATGCGGCAGATGGCCCTGTTAGGATCGGCAAATATCCTCTGAAAGGTCTTGTTCATGCCAACCTAGTAGAACTAAGTTGGGAGAAAAGTTAAGGAAAACAATACAAAGCTGATAATAGTAATAGTGATGATATTATGTAATTTGAGTCCTACAAGCATCTTACATACAAAGTATTGAAAGAGTCCGAACTTTGAGGATGCCTGTAGATGTAAAAAGGTTGTTTAGTAATAGTGTTTAGTTAAGTTGTTAACATTGTCATTGATGCATAACAACTGATTCACTCCATTTTCATTGCAGGTATTTAGAAAGAAGATAGAAATGAATGCAATAAAGCCAAATTTGGATGTGGTCCGTGGGCTTCCAAAACTAGATGACAAGCGATTCGCGAAGAGATCCATAAAGTCGGTGAATGATGCAATTGACAAGGCAGCAGCAAACAGATATGGGAGCGGTGCAAGTCTAATTGTGGCTGACATGATGCCTGTTGAGTCTGAAGTACGCCCCTTACTCTATGATGGTGTCACTAAGGAAGAAAAGGGTAGATACCAATACTTGAAGGTATGTAATACTGACTAATACATAGTGTAATACATAGTGTACATACTCTACTCTATCTAGTGTCCTTCTCTACTCTGTCTAGTGTCCTTCTCTACTCTGTCCAGTGTCCTTCTCTACTCTGTCTAGTTTCCTTCTCTACTCTGTATAGTGTCCTTCTTTACTCTGTATAGTGTCTTTCTCTACTCTGTATAGTGTCCTTCTCTACTCTGTCTAGTGTCCTTCTCCACTCTGTCTAGTGTCCTTCTCTACTCTGTCTAGTGTCCTTCTCTAGTCTGTCTAGTGTCCTTCTCTACTCTGTCCAGTGTCCTTCTCTACTCTGTCTAGTTTCCTTCTCTACTCTGTATAGTGTCCTTCTTTACTCTGTATAGTGTCTTTCTCTACTCTGTATAGTGTCCTTCTCTACTCTGTCTAGTGTCCTTCTCCACTCTGTCTAGTGTCCTTCTCTACTCTGTCTAGTGTCCTTCTCTACTCTGTATAGTGTCCTTCTCCACTCTTTCTAGTGTCCTTCTCTACTCTGTCTAGTGTCCTTCTCTAATCTGTCTAGTGTCCTTCTCTAGTCTGTCTAGTGTCCTTCTCCACTCTTTCTAGTGGCCTTCTTTACTCTGTCTAGTGTCCTTTTCTACTCTGTCTAGTGTCCTTCTCTACTCTGTCTAGTGTCTTTCTCTACTCTATCTAGTGTCCTTCTCTACTCTGTATAGTGTCCTTCTCCACTCTTTCTAGTGTCCTTCTCTAATCTGTCTAGTGTCCTTCTCTAATCTGTCTAGTGTCCTTCTCTAATCTGTCTAGTGTCCTTCTCTACTCTGTCTAGTGTCCTTCTTTACTCTGTCTAGTGTCCTTTTCTACTCTGTCTAGTGTCCTTCTCTACTCTATCTAGTGTCCTTCTCTAATCTGTCTAGTGTCCTTCTCTACTCTGTCTAGTGTCCTTCTCCACTCTTTCTAGTGTCCTTCTTTACTCTGTCTAGTGTCCTTCTCTATTCTGTTTAAGGTTTTTCTCTGCTCTGTCTAGCATCTGTCAATCAGCTACTTTTTTACAGCTGAGACACAAAGTTGTACCAGAACGGAAATATCAGTTTCCACTGCTAAGCTCGTGGGAATATGGATGGAAACTCGGAGATGTGATAAAGAAAGATGAGATTAAGAAGCCAGAGTTTGGGCGCACAGCCCTGATTAGAGACACTTTCTACACTCGGAATCAGCTTCCACAGTATCCCTCATTTCAAATGATGAAATCCTACACTATGGCCTGAGACCTCTTCGCTCAATTTTCGTGATTCTTTCAATATTGACCGTCTTCTGTCAAAAATTGCTTTGCTTATAGTTTGGTTTTAAACATATTTTTCACTTTTAATGGTCTTTAAATATGATTCTAAAAGCAAAGCTGTGTTAGTTTGGGTGTCAGCACTCAGCATAATTTTGCACCCAACAAAATATTGATAATAAAAAGCTTATTTACAAAGAAGGATTGAAACTTGACTCACTACAATGTTATACAATTAAATGTATATACATAGACGCTAAATCAACACATCTGCCACATTTGTGAGTCAAGTTTGTAGTTGTTTGGCAAACAATCCTTTTATATAAAATTGATTTTCGAACATATGTAGGCTGCAATGCATTTACTTGCAACATCGAGACTGTTTCATTGTTGCCGATAAGATAATATTGCATCTGCTAATGTTTCTAAATTGCCTTGCAGAGACTGTCGAGTGTGCTATAGTATTTTGTTGTATTTCTCTCTTCTGTGCCTTGTTCTCTCCACCTTTTACATACTAGATCCTGTTTTTGTTATCTTTGTAATTTGTAACCAAAGTAACTGATAATATGAGCAAACATTTGCTAACTTTATTTATTAAAGATGTTGAAATATGATCAAATGTTTATATTTATGTGTAGACGCTGAAAAGCTCAAATATGAGGCCTGAGTTAACTGCTGAATTTGAATTAAAGACATTCCCAGACTTCAGCACAAGCGTTACTAACATTCATCTGAAGTTGTATCCATCATTGTAATTTATCACAAATTACCAGCTTAATAGCAATGTTAATGTTAAACCAAGAGTACACGCCATGCTACTCCATTGCGAGTAATCAAAATCTATTAAGTGGAAAATAGTCGGGCTGTAGTGGAAATTATTTGGTGAGAAACGTGCTGCATTTGAAAAGGCATTCTAAAGAGCTGCATTCTAAAAAGCATCAGCAGTCTGAGGCAGAAGTTTAAAAGGCAGCATTATAACAAGCAGGAGTGTCAGAGGCAGTTTTCTAAACTGCGGAATTTTAAGAGGACATGCAACATGGTGAGAAGAGGCTCCCTAAAGAGCAGCATGTTAAAAGCAGCAAATTAAAAAGCAGCATGCCATGTAGCGACATTTTGGATAACGAGTTCGGCCCAAGATTTGCCTGAGTTACCTCCTCTCTTGCTTTGCTACATTTTCCATCCCACTTTTCTAATAATTTGGAAGAAGGACATCAAATCTATACTAGAAGTGGATACCTCTGTGTTGCTGCTTTATAGAAAAAAACTCAAGTTATTTTCTCTTCACTTAAGGCTGGTATGTAATACATTTCTAATGACAACCCATCCTCCTATACCAACCATTTGGTTACCGGTACGTTAATCACAAATGACAACTTTCTGAGACAGCTTTGAAAGGCAGTGCTTTATAAGGCAGAGCTTTAAAAGACAGTGCTTTCTGAGGCAGAGCTTTAAAAGACAGTGCTTTATGAGGCATAGCTTTAAAAGGCAGTGCTTTATGAGACAGAGCTTTAAAAGGCAGTGCTTTATGAGGCAGAGCTTTAAAAGGCAGTGCTTTATGAGACAGAGCTTTAAAAGGCAATGCTTTATGAGACAGAGCTTTAAAAGGCAATGCTTTATGAGACAGAGCTTTAAAAGGCAATGCTTATGAGGCAGAGCTTTAAAAGGCAGTGCTTTTTGAGACAGAGCTTTAAAAGACAGTGCTTTCTGAAGCAGAGCTTTAAAAGACAGTGCTTTCTGAGGCAGAGCTTTAAAAGGCAGTGCTTTATGAGGCTGAGCTTTACAAGGCAGTGCTTTCTGAGACAGAGCTTTAAAAGGCAATGCTTTATGAGGCATAGCTTTAAAAGGCAATGCTTTATAAGACAGAGCTTTAAAAGACAGTGCTTTATGAGGCAGAGCTTTAAAAGGCAGGGCTTTCTGAGACAGAGCTTAAAAAACAGTGCTTTATGAAGCAGAGCTTTAAAAGGAGCTTTATGAGGCAGCACTCTGAGAACCACCGAGTTGAAAGGTAGCTTTTAAGAAGCAGCACTCTGAAAATCAGCATTCTCAAAAAAGAATTCTAAAAGGTACTGATGTAGTGATCACATTGTGTAGTCACAATAATTTAAATTCAATGGCGGTATTGCATGAACACACTGATTGGGAGGTAATAAAGGTTTTATGTAGTCACACTGACCAAAAAAGTATTATGGTATTGCGTAGATAAGTTGACTGAGATAATCATGGTGTAGAGTGAGCAATTTTTTTGCCTTTTGATTAGTAAAATTCACACAGATAGCGGAAAGTTTAACAATATTGAACTTAGCCTTGGTGTCAATGATTTTAGCCATAACCAGCAGAACATCCGCAAAAACATAGCATATACGTTACTAACCATGTAAGCATACTACCGATATGAGGAAACTAAAAACAAAACCGTATTGCAAAGGAACCTTCCGGTCCCTATTACTGCTGCACAAGATTAAAGACACCGATTGCAAGCAATATGACAAATACGTTTTATGAATATGTATATATATATTATATAGTACTATAACATATATATATGTTATATATATATGTTATAGTACTAGATGATATATATATTCATAAAATGTATTTGTCATATTGCTTGCACTCGGTGTCTTTAATTTTGTGTATATATAACTCGTAAACTGCTGACCATGCATCGAGCACTCCACCCAAAATCTGATACTACTAGATTGTATCTCGATAGGAAAGATGGCGGTAAGGGACTCAAAAGTGTACAGCAGACAGTGAAAGAGGAAGAGCAAAGCATCAAAGCATATGCAGCCTCCATGGCCACTTCAGATAAGTTGCTAGCTAAATTTCAATCAGATGCTCTTACAAAGAAGCTTCGCCCTGATGATGAGGAAATTGACTGGCACACGAAACCTCTTCATGGTGCTTATCACCGACAAATATTTAAGGTTGGCGATTTTCACCAGACATATATGTGGCTGAACAAAGGAAACCTAATGGCCAATACAGAGTCGCTAATCATGGCAGCCCAGGAGCAAGTGCTCCCAACAAGGCAACTCCAAACAAAAATCTATCACACTAGAGACGATCCTAGATGCAGACTGTGCAAAGATACACCTGAGACCATCCAACACATCATCAGTGGATGCAAGCAACTAGCAGGAAACGCATACACTGAGCAGCATAATCATGTTGCAAATGTTGTGTATAGAAGTCTATGTGACGAGTATGGCCTTAATAAACCACAACACTGGTGGGAAGCTCCTGGTAAGGTCAATGAAAATGACCGCGCTAAGATCGTCTGGGACTTCTACATCGGGACTGACAAGCATGTCCTAGCAAACTAACCAGATATAGTGGTGGTGGACAAGGAGAACAAGAGGGCTACTATAATAGATATAGCAGTACCCAATGACTACAATATAGCCAGCAAAGAAAAAAAAAAGGTAGAGAAATATCTCCCTCTTGGAGAAGAGATTGAAAACTGCTGGGATTTAAGAACAACTGTAATCCCAGTAGTCATTGGGGCACTGGGCGCAATAAAACCGGCGCATAAAATGTGGCTTGCCCAAATACTGACAGCAATCAACTCAGGTGAGTTGCAGAAAAGTGCGCTATTGAGAACAGCTTAGATCTTGAGGCGAGTGCTCAAACTCCCAGGTTTCTGGTAGGAGACCCGAGTTAGAGCAGAAAGTACCACCCATACGGGTTAACCGGGGTGAGGAAACAATTTTTTTTATGCATACTAGTAATATAGGCCTATTATCTATATTATCTTTCTCACTTTGCTCTGTTTTTTTTACTTCGGAAGTTATAATTAATTATAAATGTTTGACAGGTGAGTTGTGTAAGGCATTTCGATCTTTCTAATCTCATGAGCAGTTGACGAGTAGGTGATGGTGAGTCCGTTGTCATATAGGCTATTTTGCTGACATCACCTTGATCAGGTTAATGGGTTAGACTAACTTTGGGATCCACTTATCAGGTGTACTTTTTTCCTGCCTCACCAATTGATACGGCTATACACAGTTGAAATAAAAGTCTGAATATTGAGAAGCTAACATTGGTAGAATTATTCAGCAAAGCCAGAGCTATGTTAGCTTTTAGAAGTAGCACTACTTTGGTCTGTGCTAGAGGGACAAAGGTACTGCACTGCAATCTTGACTAGCTCAGGTCACGGTCATGTCGTGGGCAGTTGTCTTATCAATGTCAAAAAACAAGAAAGTATTGGTCAATGAGGTTGCAGGTGATATGTTTGTGATTCTGTTGACACCTTTGATATCTACATAAGTGCCCTAATCATTCAGGAAAAAACAATTGAGGAGTATTTGCGTAGGATATTCACTCAGGATAAAAAAAAAGTGGATCAAAGTGGATCATTATGTTTGTGGTTGCTAACCGCAAACATATTGATCCATGGTGTTGATTGTGGACAAATTGCTGTGGGCCAGCATTGTTGTATGAAAATATCTACTTACATGTGTTGAAGCAAAAAAGGGATGGCTGTCTGTTCTCTACATTCGCTTTAATGCTGCATAATACTACGGAATCCTCTGGTTTTATCCATTTATCGTAACTGCCGTGACTACCAACAACTGCTTTGACCTCAGACGTCAATGTAGCCTGAGCCCACAAATCCCATCATACAATATGTCTTTTCTTTTTTTGGGCCACACCAGAACTACCAATAAGCACATCTAGTAACCCACCTTACTTGTGATGCTTGTTACCTGATTCGGTCTTCATAGACTGTGCCTTTGGCTTGTCTGAGCCTGTGCCACTGCAAAAAATACTCTTCTCTTTAGTGTCAGCAACAGAGTCAGCATACTGCCTTAGTGACCACCGTCGCTACTCACAAAACCATCCTCATTACCAACACTGTCACCTAATGTCAAGCCTGGAGCTTGTTGGTTGGGTTAATAATGGCTCCTCAACTTCAGTTACCGTCTCCTCTATCTTAACCCCACTCTCACTAATAAAAGCGGGCATGATAGGCATCCCATGAAAATGCTTCTCCGGGGTCGTCTTCAACTGCACAGAAGGTGGCGCTACTGATATGGTTGTTGGTATAGGTTCAAACTTACTTATTTCAACCTGCCCTTGATAGAGTGCAAGTTTATTTTTAGTGATCCTCCTCCACACTTTGGGTAGCTGTTGTATAGCCACACTGCATGCCTCGGCATTTTCCAACTGCTGCTTTATGCTGGTCTTTCAGCCTAGCTATTTTCTCCTCGCACTTCTTTTGTAGCAAAAATCTTGATCTGTACAGAATTTTTCAACGCCGTGCTTCCTGCCTGACTTATTTGTCAGGTTTTGCAATTCGACATCATCTAAAACTTGACAATTTAACGCAGTAGTAATGGCTCTCAACAAAAACAACCTGGTTAACTTGTTTAATAACCTTCAAAACTTTTAACAAGCTCAAACTTGCTCTCGAATAATGCATTCACAACGGCCAATAATTTCAACTGCTTCAACTCAGTAATGTCCAAAAAGTTCATTCTCAATTATTTCACCACATAACCTTCAGCATCCATGATAGTTCTATGTCTACATTTCAAATGAACTATTACCATTCCAACTCCTTTCAACTCACTGTCATCAGCAATTTCTAAAGCGGTTGATGGCTTTTTAGCTGCAACTCCAACTTATTGGCTGTTGTTTCAGTTGCTATTGACACCTCAGCACCAGTATCAAATATAAACTCAACATTCTCTCTATTGACTTTCAAATACTGCACAATTCTCCGACTTAGTCATTGGTCTTCACTATATGTATCCCTAAAGTCAAAAAATCTAACACTTCTGCCTCTGCTACTGTACTCACTATTGTTAGAGCTCATAGAAAATATATTTCTATCCCTTCCACAGTCACTGTACCTCTCGTCATGCCTATCCAGATTTTGTTTTTCATACCGACTGTTTCTCTCACAGATAGGACTCCCTCTACTTTTATTTCTGTCCATATTGTTATCTCCATACTCCACTTATCCCTTACATCACAAGGGCTGTATCAGCTCCTATACCTTTTCCTACTTTTCCTATCTTGACTGTCATATCTCTCCTCACTGCTGCTATGGCTAAATCTTTGCCTGCTGTTCCTACCTCGACTTCTTTTATAACTTAATTTTATACCCCTATCCCTGCAGTCTCGAGATAAATGGTTGTGACATTGTTGTATAAAGATATCTACTTACAAATTTATAGCAAAGAAGAGACGGCTGTCTGTTTTCTTCACTCACTTTAATACCGCATAATACTACATAGTCCCATAGCTTTATCCACCTACCGTAACTGCCGTGACTGTCAGCAACTGCTTTGACCTCAGGTGTCAATTCAGTTTGAGCCTAACAAATCCCATTATACAACAAGCATGTCATGTAAGATTTGGGTGTAAAAAATGACTCATGGCAAAAACCGATTAAAATGCAGGATTGAAACACCACATGGTATCTAGAAGAATTATACCAGGCAGGTAGCTGTTCACACACAGGCAGGTATTATAACACAGGCAGGTAGCTGTTCTGTCAAACTTCATTGTTATGTATCTTGATCACTTATATATATAGTTGTTCTGCATTAATCAGCATGGATGCTATCATAGGTCAAGGTTGTTTGACTGTGAGTTCAGCTAGTGTACCTAATCTCCGTAATGTTGATCAATGTGCCAACATGTCTATAGTTGCAGCATTAGATATCTCTGGTATGGTTATCCTAATGATTAAAAACTGGTCATAGACTATGGTACAAAGTTGAATTAATTTATCAGTTGTAATTTGAGATAGACATAACAATGTGTCAGGAGAAGTTGCGCAGGTGGAGGCAGCTAATGCCTAATTGTTTTCTTTTCAATTTGAAAAAATACCTAGCTGTGGTTGTATGTTGATATTGTGCTTTCATAAGTTTCAAGCCATAAAATACGAAGAGAAGTTATATGTTGTTGGTCTTTGATGGGTTTTGATCTATATGTTGTACCAAAGATTATGTCTATGGCCCTAAAAAAGGTGCTTGCAATGGGTGGTGTGGTAGAATTTGGCACTGATCATTTTATAGATGACACTATTGTTAACAAAGACAAGGTACCAGTCAAGTACGCTAGAAGTTATTTTGAGAGATATTGCGGTAGGAGCCAACCAGCTTTGTGTCTGAGCTAACTCTGAGATCAGCTTGGCTCAACTTAGCCCGAATAGCTGACTTCCGGCAAGTAGACAAGATGACTTAGAATGGGGAAGGGCCAAAGCACACGATTCCCTATATAAAGAGGCCAGCAGAGGATGACAAGCAGAGCACCCTTGCGTCTTGCTTATATTTGTGTAACAGCTATATCTATATATATTTACCGTATATAAATCTCAGTGTTTGTCTTTTTGTTAAACCCTATGTCCAGTTGTAGCAATTATAATCTAGCAATTGAAAATCCACATGGCAGTGGATTTGATCTCGGGACCTCCAGATCTAGAGGCTTAACCATCTAGATCTAGAACTTAACCATTAAAAGCTACACGGAAAACAATGGGTTTAATGTGCAAACAATCATTATGTTGGTTAAGATTCTCACGCTTAAGCGCTTGCTTGGAGTTAATAACTAGCACTTTTGGCCGTTACGCGTAACGATTGTTAAGTTGCCTCAAAATGCGAGTATTGTTTTATTAATTATTTTAGTAAAGATCTAGCTTTTTAGGTAAGTTACTCAAATTTATTAGGTAATTATTCTGTTAACCGTGCAGTGCTAGGCAATCATCTAGTTTGATTTTATATATGCAAATATACATACATTTATCTTGAACACAGGTTTACTGTTGATCGAGAGTCAGTTTGGTGCACAATAATCTAATAGTAACTAAAGATCATGAGAGTGTTGATGGTGCACGAGTACTTGGACTTAAGGTAAAGAGTCGAGTTGATTAAAAGCTTGTCCGGAGTAGACGTACTGAGATCAGTGATGTCAGTACATATACAGTAGTGATGAAATGTGAGTTGTTACCTTACTATCTCGCTGGTGGTTGATTCAGAGTTGCATAAAGCTTTATAAATGACAAATGATTGTGACTGGCAGGACCCCATTCTTGTTTAAGTTCAACCAGTTATGTGCAACTATTGCAATGCTAGATTACAAAGATCTTGTTGGTTGCACATGGTTGGTTCTCAGTACTGATCAAGGGGTTGCACATGTGCTGCCACCAACCTTGCTTTTGGAATGTTAGTCAAAATTGGTAGTGACCTTGTTGAAGGCGGTTGGTGACTCAGGAAAGATGATGTAACCATACCATTGTTACCTAATTAGAGACAGCGATAGGAGGTTTAGGCTGTGGTGTCAAGTTGGGTTTGAGGTGCATTTATGGTATAACTTTGTTGGATAGAGTAAAATATGTTATTGAAAATGGTGGATGGCTCAAGGCTAGTGGCCATGGTGCAATGCTCATTCACTATACATTCACGGTGTGTATGATGCAGAGTTGGAGTCGTGCACACTTTGAGTTACTATGTGATAAGTTTTTCAATGGACATTCGCATGTTGCAGACAAACGCAAGTGCTTTGGTAAAAAAGATAAGGATTTCTACTCCAAAGGTTTGGGAGGTGTATTCAGAACTGCTCAAAGAAAAATAAAAATGATTCAAGTGTGGAAAATGTTTACATAAAACGAACTAGTTTGCACTGCATTTTCAACTTATGCAAGCATGAAATATTCGATAAAAATTTCTGAGTGAAATTCACTTCAGTTGTGGATTTTCCATCTTTCAGATGATGCAAACTTGCGGATTAACCGGATTAACCGCATTAACTGTGTCATGGAAATATTAAAAAACAACTAAATATGATATTAAAGTTAATCAGCTCATATGAGTTTATTAGTGAAATCAGAAGAACTTTTACAAAAGTTCTTAAATTAAAAGATTTTGCTCCAGTCATACAAGTCATGTACGAGTCGTGTACAAGCTTGTGTTTGATTGAGAACTCGCAAGATCTCCATGATACATATCACCTTGGCGTTTACAAGATGTTGTATTTGGCTAAATGTGAGAAGTGTGATTCAGTTGTAAGAGATGGTCTAGTGAGTTTCTAGGAAGTGTATGTAAACTAGTAGATCCAGTGGAAATATGATGGAAACATGGCTAGTTAAAACCTGAGGAGATGTAGTCAAGGCTGGAATTCTGTATCACACATAAAATGGTATCGGTATCTCATGCTGACAGACTCTGCACCAAGCAGACCTCCATCTGGCTCCATGTAATGAAACTGCTGAGACTGGTGCTGTGACACTTGAAGAGGTCTTTCCGGAAAGAGGACCGCCTCAGAAGTTGTTTTATGGAAAAACTAATGAAACTGACAAAAACTATAGTGTTAAGGTCAAGCGCCTTCCCTTAACTGGCTACTGCAATCCACCCCTGTTTCAGGCAGAAAAAGAGTGTATGAGTTCAAAGTGAATAAGTTTGTATTTGACTGTAAGTGCCACGATCAATGTACAACAGAGGCATTCACAACTCCACTGTGAGCCTGACCCATCTTGCCAAGTCACCCAATTTGCTACCATATAAAAGGAAGGTGGATATGTACAAAAACAAGTAAAAACATAGCACACGGTCGAAACTGAATATAATAATAATATAAAAAGGAGTATAAGTATGATTAAATAATTATTGGCATCGCCGATTAAAAACGTACAGAGTAATAAGAAATAAGCATATACAACAGACAGGGGAGACGAATCACGATATTTAAAAGGACAAGACAGTATAAGGCATATAGGAGTAAATAAAGTAAATGCAACATTTGCCACAATAGTAAAACTAATGAAAAAATAATAAGTCAACCAGCAAAAAAATTGAATTGGTGAGAGAAACTGCAGAACCATAAAGAAAATGATTGTTCACTAAGGCAGGTTCATACAGGGAAGGCCTTTTTGGTACACTTTTTATCCAAAGCCAATGGTTAAACCCCAGTTGAAACTCTTTACCCACTCCTTATTTGATGTGTCTGACAACTCAGTTTGTTCAAGTGAAACATATCTGAGCCTTTCAGGCCAAGTGACATGGTTTGCATGAAACTCAAGAATGCAAGATGCATGACTCTGTAAAAAGTTGATTTTGTGACATCAGACTTGGCCAACACAGCAGTTAAAGTTGGAAATACAGCGAGGCCCAACAGCGACCATAGACTTTGTTGCTTTAGGACGCCCAAACCTGAAGTAACGAATATCCAGGTTATGCCTTGAGAAGATGATGTATCAGATAATAATGAGGACATTGGCAAATTATTTTCTAGGAACAATGGCACATTTTTGTGCAATGCATCTGTTTACACATTTTTTGTTGAATATTAGGCAAGGCTCTGTTTGCCAACAACCTGCAAAAGGCTCTTGGCTAATGTATCATAATTTTGTTAAGATTTTTGACCCTGCGTACTCTCTCTGACAGCAAAATGAACCTACATTGTGTGTGAAAAGACACTAGTTGACAAACTCTGTAACTGGTTATTTGCTAGTACCAGTCAGTAGCAATGGCTCAGGCTTAATTACTCCTTCTCTCCAAGAGACAAACTACAGCGTCACTATGGTGAACAAAGTGTTGGTTTTCTCTTCTGATTTGTGATTGTCTTCTCTTACCAGAAAAGCTGGATGATTCAACAAGAGGGATATATCCTCGAGTAACTAGAGACCATAGTTTGTAGTCAAAAATTTGGAGTTACTTTCACATAAAAAAATTGCTGCTAAATCTAGCCAATTTGGGAGAAGCAGGTAAAGTTCGTCTAGACCATGAGCTATATTCATTAGCTGTTGGCTCACTTAATAGAAAATCTCCTTATAACATACACAAGAATTAATATGACCAAAATAGCAACTTACATAGTAGAACTCTACCAAGTTTGCAAACGATAACTAAAGTGCCCCTTTGCATTATTTTAATTGTTTGGCCCATGTAATCTCACAAACGTTCTTTGTCAAATAGTTGCGAAGAATTTAAATGGTTTAGTTTCTGATTGGATCGAATGACTAGTATTATGGTTTCAGTTATGGACGAGTGATTTTTTAAAAAGTTGCCTGAATAGTCAGTCACATCAGGCTGATTCTAAACCATGATTGTTTGTTACACTGTCGCTTGTCACACTTCTGTGGTTTAGCAAGTATTCAGGAGCGTATCAATTAAGCTGGAAAAGGGCAGTAAGTCTTAGTTGAACAGATAAGAATTAATAGCAATACAACTACTGTGTAAGCAGTGTTGGATAACTTTATCTGAATGATTGATTAAAGGTCAAGATTACAGTTTAGGTTATGTCAAGGCCAAGACCGGTTTTATGTCAACCGTAAATGCCAACGACGCTCTACAAGAATCCCGAAGAATAACTAACGGACCATATACAGCTAGACAGTACCGGCACTTCTTGTTCTGAATCTGACGCAGTAAGTCATAATTCAACATGGCGCAGTCGGCAGGATAAAAGAAGTTAATTTTAATCTGTTAACATCCTTTACACATAACTTGCGAACGATCTACTTTATTTTCTATAGACTTTAAAATTATTTTGCATTCGATATATTAAAGGATTTACCGTTTCTTCTGATAGTTTCTTGGTGTTTCGTGCGCCGGTCCCTCCCACGTGGGGCTGGCGGTGGTGCGTGTTAGTGTTTAATGTGTAGTGATGTTTTAAAATGGTAGTGTTTTCTAGTGGTGGTGTTTATTTGGATAACCGTGGTGTAGCTACAGTGTTGGTGTCAAATTTGTGTCAGTGGTTACCTCTGTGTCGTGTTAGTGTACTTTTCGTGAACCTTTGTGTTAGTGCCGTGCTAGTGTATTTTGTGTGTATTCTCGTGCTTAGTGATATTGTGTTGTTTTGCTTGTGCATATTGTTAGCAGTGTTACTTTGTGATTGTTTATAACGCCGTGTTAGTGTTGTAATACTGTGTCAACCCTTTTGTTATTGTTTGAAATCAATCGGAACTTTTCCGCTATGAGTAATAGGATAGATCTGTCGTCTTTTCCTAAGCTAGTGTTTTCCGCCTCCGATATGACTCAATCGTTCAAGTCATGGCTATCGCAATTTAAAATTGCCGTCGATTTAGCTACTTGGTCTCTAGGTAGAGAAACTGTGTCCAGCGAACAAGTTCCCAGGTTTTGTAGTAGACCTAAGTTGTTAGCGTTATTGAGTGCTGTAGGCAGTGAGGGTATTGAGCTGTTGCAAACCCTAGGATTTGATATTGACTCTGACGGTGAAAATGCTTTTGGAAATGCTTTAAAATTGTTACAAGAGCATTTTGAACGTGAAGAAAGTATTTATGTTAGAACAATGAAATTTGTTACTGTAGCACAAGCGATCAATAAAAATGCTATAGATTATTTGCTAAGAGTTGAGAAATTGATCAGAACTATGGGTTTCGGAGAAAGTGAGGAATTGCGTGAGCATTTTTCAGTCGCTTTGGCCGTCAATGATCTTAGTGATTCGTCGACTCGTATGCAGCTGTTGCAAGAAAGTGATTTGTCCTGGAAAAATCTGGCTTCCAAATTAAAAGCTAGGCATTTAGCTAGAGAGTCAGAGAGCGTGTTAACTGAAGTGAAAGCTGGCCGTTTTAATGCTACTAGTAGTGTTTCGAAAGTAGATGCTGATAAATGTGCTTACGCTTCTGGCCGTGGTGCGAGTAATAGCAGCGACGCTGGTGCTTATTCTGTCTCGGCAAGGCCACGTAAAGGGTTGTCTGGTTATGGGTCGCACCAAAAGAGCCGTGACAGATACCATAAATATGACTACCGTAATGGTTATAGGTCTAGAGATTCTAGCAGATCTAGCGTTGAAAGTAACGGTTCTGATGTGAATAGGGGTCAGTATCATGACAGATATGGTGGGGATAAACGTTCCAGTTTTACTAAATATCATTCCCGTGACTCAAGTGCTTCTAGCAATGGCAGTAGAAATGGTAATGACAGTCGCAGGTCACCTAGCCCAAGGTATTACATGCGTAGCAACTCTCCTGCTCGACATAGCAGAACTTGCTACCATTGTAAGAAGGAAGGGCATCAAGTAAGGAATTGTCCCGATGCTCACTGTTTTACATGTTATGCACAAGGACACACCTCAAAGGACTGTCCTGATAGGCGGAGGTCTAGCCCACAGAGGCAGGGTTTCCACGGTGGTCGTAATAGGAGCCCCGGTAGACGGCATCACAGTCCACATAGATACGGTTATAGGGGTTCAAGGGAAGACAGTAAAAGTCCCCGTAGAGTGAGGTTCACTAAGGATAATAGGTGACTATATGGCAGCAGCAATAGTATAGTACGGACTATGAAAGTGAATGGCATGAGTATAGACTTCACCTTTGATTATGGTGCCGAAGTTTCTGTTTTGACAGAGAATTCTAGCAAATTGTTAAAGTTAAAACTAGAAAAACCCGAAAGGTGTTTAGTGGGGCAGATGGCAATAAGCCTAATGTCCTAGGAATGTTTAATGTGAACGTTCAAAGTACTTATAGATCTATAGAAACTCCAGTATATATTGTCAGAGGTTCTAGAACGAACCTACTGGGCCTACCACAGATACGTAGCCTTCACTTGTTGGCTGTTATTAATGTTTAACTTCAGAAGGGTTTGATCCAATTACAGATTTCCATTCAGTTTTTACTGGTTTGGGAACAATGCCTGGGATTTTTAAGATGAAATTGAAGCCTGGTGCTGAACCTAAATGTTTGTATGCGCCTCGCACAAGTGCTGCTGGTTTGAAGGAGAAAGCAAAGTCTGAGATAGACTCTATGTTGGCTAATGATATCATAGAGCCTGTCGAGGATTCAACTAAATGGTGTTCAGGTCTTACTATTGCTCCTAAACCGGGTGGTAAGATCAGAATGTGTGTTGATTTGACAAATCTGAATAAAAGGTAGATTGTGAAGTCTATCCTTTACCACGGGTTTCAGAAATGCTTAGTCAATTGTCAGAGGGTAGAGTTTTTTCAAAACTCGATGCAAATTCTGGTTTCTGGCAAGTACAATTAGATCCAAAATGCAAACTGCTGACAACTTTTGTCTCGCTTTGGGGCAGATTTTGCTTTAAGAAAATGCCATTTGGGATTTCTTCAGCTCTAGAGTTTTTTCAGAGGACTATGGAAAAGATACTGTTAGGGTTAAAAGGTGTCATTTGTCTTATGGATGATATATTGGTTTATGGGAAAAGTCCCGACGAACAATGGGAACGTTTGAGGAAAGTTTTGAATAGAATAAAGGAATCGGGCATGACCCTAAAAAAGAAAAAATGTGAATTTGGTTGTGATGAAATTAGGTTCTTAGGCCATGTAGTTAGTGCTGCCGGTGTCAAGCCTGACCCTGATAAGATAAAAGCTATTATTGAGATGGCTCCACCTACCAATAAAACAGAGGCGAGACGCCTAACTGGCATGGTAAATTACCTCAGCAAGTTTAGTTCTAAGATGGCTGGAATTTGTGCTCCAATTTATGCTATATCAGGTACGAAATCTGAATGGTATTGGGGAGAAGAGCAAAAGAGAGCTTTTGTTGAGATCCAACAAGAGCTGTCTAAAGCTCCGGTTTTGTGTATCTTTGACCTGAACAAAAAGCATAGGGTTTATGCAGATGCTAGCAAAAATGCTATAGGAGCTGTCTTCATACAATTAGACAATAATGGTGTGAGACAGCCAGTTGAATATGCCCCCAGAAAAATGACGGAGACAGAGGAAAGGTATGCAATGATTGAAAAAGAGGCCTTAGCCATCACTTGGGCTTGTAAGAAATTTGATTTCTATTTGGTTGGACGTAACATTGAGATCGAGACAGACCACAAGCCATTGGTGTCTGTCTTAGGTGAAAAAGATATGGCCAATTTGCCAGAAAAAGTTCAACGCTTTAGGCTACAGCTGATGAGATATGACTACAACATATTTCATACACCAGGTGCAAAAATGTACTTAGCAGACTCGTTGAGTCGTCCTAACGGTAGTTATTACTCTGTAGACCTCAACAAAAGTAGGGAAACGGAAGCATATGTTGGGGCTATTGTAGCAGCCTCTATAGATACAGAAGGTCGTGAAAGTGAGATTAAAGATGCTATGCAAATTGACAATGTTAGTAAAGAGCTCCTTAGTCATATCAATTATAATTGGGAAACTCCTTTGCAGTTGCTCAGAGATGAGATGTCAAAGTTTTATACGTGTAGACATAGGTTGACCTTGTGCAATGGGTTAATAATGTATGACTCACGTATTTTTATCCCGGAATGCTTGCGGGAATTGTATCTAGCAAAGTGCCATGAAGGTCACCAGGGTATCTCGAAATGTAGACGTCGTGCGCAGGCCTACATTTGGTGGCCTGGTGTCAGTAATGACATTGAGAATTTTGTGAAAGGCTGCAATACTTGCATTCATCACAGTGATATTAGACACCAACCAATGGTAGAAAGCGAATTGCCTTTCTGCCCTTGAGAGGTAATAGGCTCTGACATGTTTGTCTTTGAAAGCAAATTGTATGTAGTGATCATTGATTACTACTCTAGGTGGATTGAGGCGTTACCTGTACACGCCCAGACATCTGGTGCGGTAATATCTGTTATGAAAAGCGTATTTTCTTGTTTTGGTGTACCTAAAATTGTACGGTCGGACAATGGCAGGTGCTATGATAGTGATGAATTTAAAAACTTTGCCGCTATCTATGGTTTTCAGTTGGTTACGAGTAGCCCTCGCTATCCTCAATCCAATGGATTAGCCAAAGGTGCTGTCAAAATAGTCAAAAAGTTGTGGTTGAAGAATGAGGATAAGATCGAAGCCTTGTCAGTCTATAGAACTACTCCGCTGTCAACTGGGTATTCACCGAGCGAACTCATGTTTGGCAGGGCAGTAAGGTCCACGTTTGGACTGCCCAAGTCTCGTCAGGTGGATTACGAAGAACTTGAACAAAAAGATGAAAACAGAAAAACAGAAATTAAGCGTAACTTTGATAAAAAGTATAGAGTTTCAGAAATGCCTGAACTGAATGTTAATGATAAAGTTTGGATCAAGTCACCATCTGATGCCGGGGCTGGGGATATTGTGGTCCGCAAGGATCCTTTTCCAGACAGTTACTGGGTGAGGATAGGAGACAGAGAGATCCGGAGAAACAGGAAACATTTGTTTTTGCTACACGAAAACGAGTTTGATAGGTTTTTTGATAATGATCTGGGTAGCTGTCTAGTAGATACTAAGTGTCCAATGGTACCTGGCCTTCTGCCTAGTGACAGCGGTGAAGAGGCCCCAGCAACTGCGCTGGACGCCGCATCTGCGGCTGAGCTGGATGAAACGCCTGTTACCACTATGAGAAGTGGCAGGCTTGTTCGGCCTCACAGATATTCTGATATGGTTTACTCGTAACTGCTTCTGTTATAGATTTTAGAACATACAAACTCTCATGACTGAGCCTAACGGATCAGCGAAGGGTGATGGCCCGAGTAGTGGGAAGAGCTCCAATGACAGGAGAAGTGATGGCACCAATGCCGCTAAAGTTTTCGGTAAAAATGGTAAACTGTACTGTATGATCTACAGGTGCAACCGCGATCATGTAGCTTGCGAATGTCTAGGGTTTACTTGTAATAGGTGCCAAGCTTTCGGTCATTTTGTCAGGGACTGTAAGGTGCCAAAATGTGGCTTTTGTCACAAATTGGGCCATGAGGTTGCTGGATGTGATAAAGGGGGGGGGGGGCCACATGGTCCGGTGGTAAAAGAAAGATTAAAGTTCCCAGTAGTAATGAGCCTGATGCTAAGGTTAAAGGTTATGCAGCAGCCGTAGCTGGTACTAGTAAGCTTACACAGCCTAATGTGTCTTTAATGGGTGCAGTTAATGATTTTCTGTCAAATGTTACTAGTAGGAGACCACCTGGTAAGAAGGTCTATCAAGAGAGAATGTTAGAGTTTGAGAGACAAAAAGAAGAAACTAAGCTTCAGTATGAGAGAGAAATGCAGGCTATTAAGGAGGAAGAGTAGAATTATGAATATGAGCTTCAGTTGTCACAAGCTATTCAGAAATCTGTTAATGAGTTGCTTAACGTGAGGGCCCAATTTCGAGGATCAAGTACGCCTGCAGATTTGTCTGCGGAAGGTTCCAGCGGTCCCAGGGAGGGTGCGCACAGCACAACCCCTGTTTCCCCTCGGAACAGTTCTTTGCTAACTGTTATGTCAAAAGTTACTGTAGCTGAGGCTTCAGCCAACGCTGTTTCTGGTGCTGAGGCTTCGGCCAAGGCAAGTGATGCTGAGGCTCTGGCTGAGGAAAGTGATGCTGAGGCTTCGGCCAAGGCAAGCGGTGCTGAGGCTTCGGCTGAAGCAAACGATAGCGAGGCTTCGGCCAGGTTAAAAGGAGAAGAGAAGGTGAGGGAGGAAGTGAGCCACACGAGGCTACTGCTTCCAACAATGATGAAGAGTTACATGATAGGCTCCTTGAGGATGATGTCGAAATGAAGGGCGAGACTGACTGCTAAACTGCTACCAGTAGTTAACGGCAATAGTATGGGAGTTCTGAAGTCAGCTACATGTATATATACTTAAATGCAACCGCAACCTATTCGTGAATATTATAGCTGGTTAATAGGTATGTATGCCTGTGCTAATATTAATATCAGTTTCGATTGCTCCTTGATGCCAAGCTCGTCATAATTTCATCTAATGCTAGCTTCGCCGATTTCTCTCGAAACACTCCTGACTTGGTAACATTGTTTTGGTTTCCCACCTTGTTGTGCTCTATCCAGCTTGTGTGTTAATGCTACACTGGTAATAACTGCTTCTGCAAAAATCACTTCTTGTAACCCACCACTTGCAAACTGTTTCCCCTGTCCTCTAAGGAAGGGGTCATGCTGGATAACTCTATCTGAATGATTGATTAAAGGTCAATATTACAGTTTAGGTTATGTCAAGGCCAAGACCGGTTTTATGCCAACCGTAAATGCCAACGACGCTCTACAAGAATCCCGAAGAATAACTAATGGACCATATACAGCTAGACAGTACCGGCACTTCTTGTTCTGAATCTGACGCGGTAAGTCATAATTTAACAAGCAGTACACAGGTTCAGCTTCAAGGTAGATTGATTTTAACACTCTTTTGAGCCATTATTATATCTACTCTATAGTTGTATACTGTATATATAATATGTGCGTCTAATCTATAATCTGCAAATACGTATATACTTTATATCTACAGGATGTATAAGTACTCTATGTTTAAAATATGTATGTGCACTCTATATATACATTTAAAGTATATATTTAAAGCATATATTCATAGTGTATAGGCAAAATATATATATAAATACGTATATCTTAGCCGGTCCCAGTAGAACGCTTTTCTGCAAGGTATATATATACATATATATAAATTAAAAGAGAATTAAGTAGAGTACTTATCTTGGTTATATATATATTGTATATATAGATACAATATATACAATATATATACAATATATATACAATATATATATACATAAAAAAATTGTTTCCTCACTCCGGTTACCCCATATGGGTGGTAATGCCTGCTCTAACTCGGTCTCCTACCAGAAACCTGGGAGTTTGAGCACTGGCCTCAAGATCTTATCTGTTCCCATTAGCGCACTTTTCTGCAACTCACCTGAGTTGATTGCTGTCGGTATCTGGGCAAGCCACATTTTATGCGCCGGTGTTATTGCGCCCAGTGCCCCAATGATTACTGGAATAACCGTTGTTCTTACATCCCAGCATTTTTCAATCTCTTCTCCAAGAGGGAGATATTTCTCTACCTTTTCTTATTTTTTGCGGGCTATATTGTAGTCATTGGGTACTGCTATATGTATTATAGTAGCCCTCTTGTTCTCCTTGTCTACCACTACTATATCTGGTTGGTTTGCCAGGACATGCTTGTCAGTTCGGATGTAGAAGTCACATATACATGTATATATACACTATAGTCTATATACGGTATATATATAGTCTATATACAGTATATATATAGTCTATATACAGTATATATATATATATATATATATATACAGTACCTTGTATATATTCCTTTTATAATACATTAGTATATAATAGTGATGAAAACTGGCAATGGCTAAAGTAGAATAAAAAACCCACCTTTAAACTTAACGATTCTCTTTTTTCGCTTCACGGTTATTTTAGTCATTTCTAGTATATCCTAGATGTATATTTATATATCTATATTTCTAGTATATCCTAGATGTATATTTATATATATCCTGGTGTGTATATAAACTTTTAGGCCGACAGACCAAACTCTGTGTGCAACAGCCTGAGATATTCTTCATATGCCAAAACAATTGTATTGTATGTTGGAGCAAATAATCCCATAAGTATACACTGCACTTCATTTAATTTGTTTCTGACCTTATTTATTTAACTTATTTATTTAACTTATACCTGTTTCTTACCAGATTTTACCAGGAGTGTTCATGGTGGCTTCATGTAACAACCAAACAGTTGCATTAGATACGACTATATAAAATGTTAAATATAAACGACTAAATTAATAACTAATAAAAATGTGTGTTATTGTCACTTTGTTGAAGGGACACAAAAATGGAAGTGTACTCCTGGTAACTACTAGATTTGGAGAAAGAGAAGATGAGAAAGTACTAGATTTGGAGAAAGAGAAGATGAGAAAGATGTGTGACTTCTCTAGATTAGGTCAAATATTAACTAATTTAGTTTATTTTTGTTATTTTTATGTTTTCCACATTTAATTTTTTTTGCATTAACTCAAGACATTACAATGCTTTAAGAAACTTTTAAAGTTGTATATATGAAATTACTTTGGTTAGAGGAGCAAATATTTGCTAAAGTTTTACATGTAATGTTAAAAAATGTGTATGTTGAGTTGATTGTAAGTAGGTTTGACTGGCGCTGGTGCACTAAGCTGTTTTAAATATAACTATGCACACTTTCAAGAATGAGTGCTTTCAAATAGGCGTGAAGCAATGAAGCAAAACACTGTAATCCTTAACTGGGTGGGGTGGCCTATACATTTCAGCTAGATACATTCACGTAATCTACGCAGCACGCTTTCTTTTCTTGTCCGTACATACTGCTCATCTATATGAGCAGGACCTCTTTCAGCTAGTATTGAGAAGTACTAGTTAACCATAGACTGAGATATGTCTAGAACAAAAAACGATGTGAGTCAATTTGTTGGAGGTAATCAAACTTCCAACACACTAACGATTCTTGACATGTCTAAAGTAAACATTGGGACCTGCACAGACCTGCAAACCCTACAGACGGTAAGCTCACCTTAAAGTTATTCAGATGCTAAAGTAAAAAGTGTTTAGAGACTCTGTTGTCTTTAGGTAGAGTGTAGGGGGGACGTTCCTAAACCATCCCCCTAGTTGTCCTTTTCTCCTAAACTGAGAGTGCACAGATTCTATAGCCAAAGGAATCAGTCACTAGCAGTAGTCAAGGCGGCAGTAAGGAATAGAGGTGGGAGTTTAAGAAAGGTCCTATCACTTCAAATGCTACCAGTAACTAGTAGCATTTGAAACATGATTTTTCAAAGATTTATACTTCTTTGCTATATTTATTGTTGGGAGCAACAATAAATATAGCAAAGAAGCTAAGATAACAATTATAGCTAAGTTTTTGCTTTATTGTGAGATTTAATTCTGTTAAGATGCAATGTAGCACCTAGCACCTAACACTGGGACAATACAATGTCCCACTGTTAGGTGCTAGGTGAGCCTCCATTGGTATCATGTATGAGTTTTATTTAGAACACCCACTACCACCCTTTAGCTCTGAACATAACATACATATACATGTATGTGAAGGAATGCGTTATGAGCATGACACGAGGTAATACTAAACGTACTTCTGGCACAGCCAGGTGCCCAAACTGAAATAAGTGAAAGCTTAGAAAAGGTGCGAAAGATGAGGTTTTTTACCAAAGAGATTTGAGTCCAAATTACTGCATATTTAATTACATGTGTAAAAGAACTTGCTTATTTAGGTTTGTGGTAGTCAGCTATATAATAGCGCTATAGCCATATAGTTTCACAATAAACATAGTTGACATAGAACATAAAACTATTTTGAAAGCATATTTTGTGAGAAGTTCCACAATGACATGACAAATCTTTTTTCAGATTCAACTTGTCCCATTTTTTACCCATTACTACTCCTTGGGTATCGTTGGTGATCTACCAGAATTGCGTGCAACACACTGTGCTTTTCTTGCACTTTATTTGGGTCAGGAGTGTCTGTTTAGGACATCCTTGTGCAGTTTCTTGTAGATAGTAAAATAATAACTGGTGAGCCAACCAAAGACATAGAAGGGCTGATTAGTAAAATAAATACATGTAGTTGAAAGAACCTAAGACTCCCCGAAGATCATATAATTAAACCCTTTAAATAGCACTAAATCATGCAGGAACCTAGCCATAGTTGTTAGTAGATGGGGTGGTAAATTGCTCCTCCTACAACAGTCTTTACGAGGCACTTGGGCAGGGGCTACTCATTCAGAGGTAAAAGGAAAAAATCAAAAAGAGAGAGAAGGGGAAGAAAAAAAAGGGGAGTGACAATGAGAGGGAGAAAGAGACAGGGAAAAATAGAGAGAGAAAAAAAAAGATAAAGAGGGGTAGTCAAAGAAAATGGTAAAGGAAGAAAGGAAAAGTGAAAGAATGGGTGGGTAAGTTAGAAAGAGAACTCCAAACCAAAAGTAAATGAGAAAAAGGAGAGGTGTGAGCAGAGTGCGAGGATTGAGAGGAAAAAAACAAAGAGAAGAAAGCGTTTGAGTTATTGGGGCATGAGAATATTTTACAGGTCTTGTTCACGCTCCTAAGGCTTTAACACTTTCATGTTTTAGTTCATTTTTACTGTTTCATCACCAGTTTGTAATATGTTATAGCTAGAAAAGGGGTAGAAAAGCCTGTTATTCAGAGTCAGCTATGTTTTTGGTAGTGAGGAATAGCAAAGGGTTCTGTTCACAGTCTAGCTTCTTCAGTGTATTATTAATACTTAGCAAATACTAACTCTCAACTACTAGCAACTAAATCATGTGCATAAAGAAGACATGTTAGGGATTAAAGCTTTGATGTCATTAGTTCCTCATTTATTGCCTAATCTTTGTTGTGAATATCATGACATCATTGGTCTTGCACCATCCCTGCTGATGCGTTTCTCAGTCTTAGGCTCACTGATGCAATTAATAGCATTTATATGTCATGTTGATTTATCCTCTATGTTCCTTAATACTATGTAAATATTCAAATGGATGAAAAACGCATCATTCAGCAGTCTGTACAGATCCAATCTACATGTATAGAACTATGGCATTTTGGTATGGCATCCGGTATATTGCTGTTATACAAAGCAGACCTACTGTTTGGTATATTGCTGTTATACAAAGGAGACCACTGTTTGGTATATTGCTATTATACAAAGCAGATCTACTGTTTGGTATATTGCTGTTATACAAAGCAGACCTACTGTTTGGTATATTGCTGTTATACAAAGGAGACCACTGTTTGGTATATTGCTATTATACAAAGCAGATCTACTGTTTGGTATATTGCTGTTATACGAAGCAGACCTACTTTTTGGTATATTGCTGTTATACAAAGCAGATCTACTGTTTGGTATATTACATTTTTACTGAAATGTTTGCTCTCATACAGTTGCTTGTGAAAAGAAAAAATGACACGCATTCCTATATTGAAATTGATGTCACTACCATTATGCCTCATATCATGTCTGTGATACAAAAGACAACTGCATGTACATTGATCACTAGAGAGGGAGACAACTGCAGCATTTTAATACACTATAGCAAACATACTTTCTGTAACTTTATGTCGCTGCTTGGATGGTACTTTTGCTAGAGTTCATCACCAATGGTTAGGTGTTAGGGTGTTACTTCAATTGCCACAATATCTTTATAGCAGAACTTTAAGTACTTCTACTATATTTTCATTAGGCAGCTAAATCCGGAAACTGCAAAGAAATCGAATGTCTGCTCTCTCAAAAAAGGCTGAATATAAACCTAATATCTGAGTCAGGTGACGCAGCCATCCATATAGCTACAACTCATGGCCACTTGAAAGTAGTTGAACTCCTCCTTAAACATCCAAAGACTGGTATGTTCTAATTACTGACCCTTAGTACCATCATCGCTTGTTACCGTACCTAAACACTATCAATGGCCATCAATAACCTGTGGCCGGCTGATCAAATGTCTTTTACACAACAAGGATTGCTGCTAGTGATATATTTAGTGTTGTTTTACAATTCTGCTTTGTTTTCATATTGCAATATATGACAACTTATAACAAAGTTAAGTTTCACATGCTAAGCTATGGTAAGACAACTCTTATTAACAAACTCTTTTATTATGTACTACTGAATGCCCGGTGTTGCATGGAGAATAAGAAAAGCTTTTGGATAGAAAATTTATTTTCAATCAACTTATACAACATTTGCCATACTAACCTTTAAATAAAAGTGCTTGTTTATTTCTGTGTATGCTATGAAATCAATTAAATATATGCTAAATATACACACATTTATAGCAATTTAGAGTTGTTTGGGCGCATATTTTCCTTTAGTAGTTCGAACGCGCTAGATAAAGCTTGAAGCATGTGAATATTAGCCAGTTAAAGGTTGGCAGGTGTAATAAGCATGTCCACAATTATTCCATAGTAGGGCAAAGTGGCCGAGTAGATTAAAGGTTAGTGTGTCTGTTTGCAAAACCAGTGTATGTGAGTTCAATTCCAGCATAAAGTGGTGTTTTGCGCATATTTTATTGCTATAACTAGAGATATGACAAACCAATCAACAAACAAATATTTACATCTACATGCACTGTATATATAGATGAGCTTCAAGCATGGCATTTGACTAATCAGAGACTTATTCTGATCTCCTTTTCAGACGTTAACATTCTCAGCAAGGAAGGAAATGCTGCAATACATCTGGCGGCTAAACATCGGAGAAAAGCAATTTTGAAGGTTTTGCTGAACCATGGAGCCAAAATGAGCTTGCGGGATGGCAAGGGCAATGCAGCGTTACATTTAGCTGCCAGAAAAGCACATAAAGAAATTGCTGAGGTACGTATGATTATACTGCAACTGATTCACTCCATGTGGTTGATATATACATGCCCTATGTATTGAGTTGATATATACACGCTGCATGCATTGAGTTAATATAACACTCTCTATGTGCTGAATTAGTATACACTCACTATATTTGGTGAGTTGATAATAATGATATACACTCACTCCATGTAGTCAGTTGATATACACTCACTCTGTTGATGAGTTGATACACATTCACTCTATGTGATGAGTTGATATTTTGTATTTTATGCACAAATATTTTCGATGGCATATATTACTGTTGAAAAACAGTTTTCTTCACTTTCAAGGTTACTGTTGTTTTTATATACTAGTTAGATCATGAAGGACTTGCGTAATGTCACTTTACATTTGCTAGCTATACCGTTTGCATTATACCATTTATTTCTACAACCAGCTTATCAAATTAAATTTTTTGTTTTGCATACATTCCCAATTCAGTCACAGTGAAATGTGAATTGTTTACTTGCAGGTGTTATTCAGTCAGTCCCACTGTGATATAGATTGGTTACCTGCAGGTGTTACTCACCCAGCCCCACTGTAATATAGATTGTTTACCTGCAGGTGTTACTCAGTCAGCCCCACTGTAATATAGATTGTTTACCTGCAGATGTTACTCAGTTAGCCCCACTGTAATATAGATTGTTTACCTGCAGGTGTTACTCAGTCAGCCCCACTGTGATATAGATTGGTTACCTGCAGGTGTTACTCAGTCAGCCCCACTGTAATGTAGAGTGTTTACTTGCAGGTGTTACTCACCCAGCCCCACTGTAATATAGATTGTTTACCTGCAGGTGTTACTCAGTCAGCCCCACTGTAATATAGATTGTTTACCTGTAGGTGTTACTCAGTCAGCCCCACTGTAATATAGATTGTTTACCTGCAGGTGTTACTCAGTCAGCCCAACGTGATATAGATTGGTTACCTGCAGGTGTTACTCAGTCAGCCCCACTGTGATATAGATTGTTTACCTGCAGGTGTTACTCAGTCAGCCCCACTGTAATATAGATTGGTTACTTGCAGGTGTTACTCAGTCAGCCCCACTGTAATATAGAGTGTTTACTTGCAGGTGTTACTCAGCCAGCCCCACTGTGATATAGATTGTTTACCTGCAGGTGTTACTCAGTCAGCCCCACTGTAATATAGATTGGGTACTTGCAGGTGTTACTCAGTCAGCCCCACTGTAATATAGAGTATTTACTTGCAGGTGTTACTCAGCCAGCCCCACTGTAATATAGAGTGTTTACTTGCAGGTGTTACTCAGTCAGCCCCACTGTAATATAGATTGTTTACCTGCAGGTGTTACTCAGTCAGCCCCACTGTAATATAGATTGTTTACTTGCAGGTGTTACTCAGTCAGCCCCACTGTAATATAGAGTGTTTACTTGCAGGTGTTACTCAGCCAGTCCCACTGTGATATAGATTGTTTACCTGCAGGTGTTACTCAGTCAGCCCCACTGTAATATAGATTGGTTACCTGCAGGTGTTACTCAGTCAGCCCCACTGCAATATAGATTGTTTACTTGCAGGCGTTACTCAGTCAGCCCCACTGTAATATATAGTGTTTACTTGCAGGTGTTACTCAGTCAGCCCCACTGTAATATAGATTGTTTACCTGCAGGTGTTACTCAGCCAACCCCACTGCGATGTGGATATCCAAAGCAGAAGTAACTCAACTCCCCTACATTTCGCTATCAAAAGTGGATCCTATGAGATGTGCCAGTTGCTGGTATGAAACAATGTTTACAGCTCAGCAATATTAGTGCAAGTATTAAGGCAAAAGCTTTCCAAAATTGTGAAATAGTTTTGGTAGAAACCCGGTAGGCCAATGAAAATAAGCGATTATTTTATGAGGATCAATAAACTTAAAGCTAAATATATAAAAATAAATATTTCTTTTGTAAATCCTTTTTTAGTTTTGCACATTCTCTGCCACCAATGATGTAAACCCCCAGGATAGACGACGGATATCATATGGGCAGGGTTTAATGACTGAGCTCTGTTATGGTTGTGCTAGCCTGTGTTTTGGTGCTAACACAGTTCTCGTGGGGTAGTCACGTTGCCTTGTTAGGTTTTTAGGTCTACATTTTTATTACCTATATGCGTCGATCATAGATAATAACTGATTTGCGGATAGTAGTGCAAAACAACAAAACCTGTAACCAGCAAACACATAATTCTCTCTTTCCCTTTTCAATTTTAGCACTATACTAAGATCCATGAAAAATAAAACATTTCAAATTACCTATTTTTATCAGTTTTGAGATTTTTAAGGGTCGTAGTATACGCTTAAAGTTAAATATAATTTACCTGACCGAAATCACCCGAACAACTTCTTTTTTTCTCTAGTTTTTTATCAATATTTTGCCACCCCTAATATAAAATGAAAAAGTCTTTCATCGTTGTCATATTGTTTCACTTGGCCAATAAGATGAGACAGCAAACAAAGCTGTGTAGTTTTCATACTCAAAACCTGAATATAAAACCAAATTTGAGCTATTACACAATGGCGACTATAAATATCCCAAATGCTTGTGGATGGCAACTGACTGATCATAACAGTGACAATATTGGGCAACTATATTTGTTTGACAACAAAATGAAACCAACAGATCAGTAAAATAATCACTATTGTTCATAATATTTGTAAATTTACAAGTTTACTAATAATCATAAATTATATAAATAATAAATAAATATAAATAATAAAATATAAATAATAAATATTTATAAATTTACAAATTCAGCATATTTCTTTGTTCGGGTGCCGTGTTTGGGTTCATCCCAACAGAGCTCGATCATTAAACTCCGCCCACATGATGCTCGTCATCTATCCTGTAAGGTTGTATATCATTGCTGTCACTGACATGGCTCCATCTCTACCACTAACATGATTTTATCTCTACCACTAACATGGTCTCATCTCTACCACTCACATAGTTCAATTTCTTTCTTGCAAATAATATCATAATCAAACTTCTTAGTAATTTCCAAAAATTAATTTATTTATTTGGATATATAGCAGCCATTTACTTTGAAGTTCATTAAAATAAATTTTAAACAAGTTTAGTAAGAAATGCTTTGCGCCATTCACTTACCCAATAACATTATAGTTCTAAACTATCCAATGCACTCACTTACCCAATAACATTATAGTTCTAAACTATCCAATGCACTTACTTACCCAATAACATTATAATTCTAAACTATCCAATGTACTCACTTACCCAATAACATTATAGTTCTAAACTATCCAATGCACTCACTTACCCAATAACATTATAATTCTAAACTATCCAATGCACTCACTTACCCAAAAACATTATAATTCTAAGCTATCTAATGCACTCACTTTCCCAATAACATTATAAATCTAAGCTATCTAAGCTATCTATCTTACTCAATAAAATTATAATGTTAAACTATTTAACGTATTAATGTAGTCATTGCAAACTTTGCAGCAACTCAAAACTGATTTTTTCTAAAGCAGAGGACAAAATCAGACCTGAAAATTTCATAAATATATAAGATTATATCACTCTCAAATCTTAATGGTTATCCATTGTCAGAGTCGATGATTACATATACTGTAAAACCTGTATTTGAACGCCACCTGTATTTGAAGGCCCCCTCTATTTGAACGCCACAATAAGAAAAAGGTTGAAAAATGGGGCATTACTCTTTATCTGAAGGTCACCTATATTTGAGCGACACTTTGACATTCACCAGCTACTTACATGTAGTATATATAAGTAATCGAAGGTACCTAACTAGGCATAATTGTACTAAAAGATTAGTGCGATTTTGATGGACTTTGAGTTTTGTGGGCTAATATTAAATGCATTGATAACGCATCAAACACGGGAGTAAACACACCTAGATCATGGTGCCTGGAGATTGAGCCTACTACATTGAGGCCTTGGTAGCCAAATAAAACACTCCTACGCGTAGTTGGGAGTTAAACTTCCTCAGAGTACTACGAGATTGTACATATATACATCTAATCTTTGACATAAATGTCGTGTAGGCACGAACCCGAAGATGCTAATCATCAGGTCGTTCAAGGGACGTGGGGTAACCAACACTTTAGAGTCTAGACAGCTCTGAGGATAACAAGATTAATCGTTTCAGGTCAGACGACCCGATTAAGACTGGACTGGAATGTCTCAAGCAGACGCGGGCCAATGCTGGCATTGTCAATAAAAATGACATTCAACTATATCTCGGCGCTGGCGGGCAAGTTCTAGAGAACGACCTGGACTGCCGAAATAGCGATGATCATTTGATTTTCTACAGTAAACATTTTATTACTTACTACTAATCACCAGACTATTTTGTATTATGTCTTGTATCATATTTTTTGTATTATAATTTATAATTTTATGTTAGTTGCAATTTTATTGTTCATAGTTTGTTAAATTATTTTGTGTTAAAATTTTATGTTGGATGTTATCATTCATTGTTCGTTAATTGAAATTTAACTTCCCAAAACCCAGAACAGCTAGTTGAAAAATTGAACACCACCCTTTTATTGAACACCACCTCTAATTAAACGCCATCATAAAATAAAGGTTGGAAAATAGAATGCTATGGCGTTCAAATAAAGGTTAACGGTAGTTGCGTTTTTTAACGAAACAATACATAAATGACAACGCATTCTAAATAATTGGCTACCATATATACCTCCTTATGGTACAGATGTTTAGTATATATACCATGGGTATGAGAAAACAACTTGATTCTGTTGTATTGCTAGATACACAGTGGCGCGAGTGTTTACAAAGAAGATATTGGGCAGCAATCCGCCCTGATATTAGCAGCTGTTGAGAAAAGTGAAAAGATTTTGCAACTGACTCTAGACAGAGGTAAGAAAGAGCTAACAAAGACACAACCAGCTATAGCTTATTATATCTCCACATAATGTGCCTGAGTAACAGAACAAATGTCCCAAGGACACTGTGACTCCCACAGTTAGCTATAGCAGTAATGTCACTATTGTGTATTTGCATGTATGCGACGTAGATATGATGTCATATTGTATGTAGTGATGTGGTGCTGTCATATTAACCTTTAATTGTTTGCTGATATGTTGATGTATTGGACATCAGAGGCATAGAGATGTGAACATTTGCACTTATGGGTATTAATGTGTTGTTAGCGTCTCTATGTAGAGTTGAGATTCACTATGTTCTCGCGTTTAACAAAGGAACTGCATTAATACACAACATGTCAATACCCATTAAAACAACGCAAGTTTAACGCAACACCAACATGTGTTTACCTCACCGCATGCTAACGCAACATGTGCAAAACTCCCGTGTCATGGAAACATAGTGCATCTCTAACTAACAGATAATGGGTTATTTAATGATGTCAATATACTAATGAAGTGTCACTTCTATATCCTGATCTAATAATACATCTACTATATAAACGGCAATCGTTGTCTGTTAGTCTATCTGTCTGTCCGCCTTATAGAGCGGTCTTTTCTTTTATCGTCGTACGAATTTCGGTCGTACGAAGCGAACTGAATTAATATGTGTAGTAACGGTAAATAAATTATAGAGCGGTCTTTCTTTTTCCATTCGGTCGAACGAAGCCAACCGAATTAATATGAGTACTAATTATCATAATTTCGTAATATCGTAATTTCGTAATATGGACTATTAGCCGCTACTTTTCTCTGATGATTTGAGCCAAGCGGCTTATATAAAGGTGTGGCGATTCTGTTGTTTTTCTTTCACCGCTCGAGCGCATTAACCGAAATCCCCTGTTAGCACGCTTTTTAAACGGCAAATTTTCTGCCGTGTTAAAAAGCACCTTTCCTGAGTTCTGCGGCCTATACAAAGGTGTCTATACAGCTATACAAATGTACTATTCATTAAATAAAATAAATTAATGAGTAGTTATTTACATGCAATTAATATTTACTGCCAACGTGTACCGAGAAGGTCACGTAAACGTTTGTTTCTTGGAGCCACTGGAAAAACGCATTTCTCACCTACTAAATTTCCACATCAAAAAGGTAAGTGTTTCTTATACGATGTTGTATTGTCTATGAATTGCCACATCTCCACTACTTAATAACGTTGGATTTGCCGCTGTTCGTGATAGTGGGTCATGTTCATTTCCTTCAGCAGCCGAGTTACTAATTTTTTTCCAGCTCTGAGTCGGCCTACTGTAACTTACTATTACAGAACTTTCACGAGTACTCCGAGGGTTGCGATACGCTATTGTGAAAAGAAAGAAAGCAGCTGCTATCGACTTACTGTCACCCTGCATCAGCCATGACCAGCTATACGTCGCCTGCTCAAAAGTAGGCACACGCCGAAAACTGTTTCTTCATACGCCCGACAGAAAAACTAAAAATGTTGTCTATCCGCATGTGTTGCGTTGAACTAAGGGAGAGAGAGAGAGAGGGAGAGAGAAAGGGAGAGAGGGAGAGGGAGAGCGAGGAGGAGAGGGGGGGGAGAGAGGGAGAGAGAGAGGGAGAGAGAGAGAAGGGGAGAGAGAGGGAGAGCGAGGAGGAGAGGGGGGAGAGAGAGGGGGAAGAGGGAGGGAGAGAGGGAGCGGGGAGAGAGGGGAGAGACGGAGAGAGGGAGATGTAACTGCATAGTTGACGTTGTTTTACAGTATGAAAGACAACTCTCAATAAACCTCTTGCTGTACAAGAATCTGATCCCGTTGACGGGTAATGCAGCTAGTGTATCATACAAGGATGGATATAGTAGCACATCAATATTTATCATTTTCAAACAGTACAATTGATTCTTGCCAAAAACAACATTTACAGCTAAGTTGGAAAAGTCTACATTTGAAGATTATTTGCACCAGAAAGACCATGAAGGATCTGCTGCGTTCCATTTGGCTGTTGCAAATAATCGCTGTGAGCATGTGCGACGTCTGCTGGAGGCCGGAGCTGATGTCAACTGTGTCAAGGTCGGTAGTAATATCCAACATAAAGTGGTTTAAAGATAACTACAACATGTCTAACATGTATCTTAGCAAAATAAGTAAGTTATAAGCATTTCAGGTTGAACTGTTGACCACCTGTAAACACTGTCGATAACAATAATATGATATGGCTTATAATGACAGGCAGCAACACGTCTTAGCAAAAATATATGCATGACTACTGACGTCATTTTTTGGAGAAGTCTGGGCACCTTTTTTTCTAATCATTTTAACCGTGATCACGTTTTAGCGATTTTAATCTTGAAACATCCTGGCAGTCAGATCACTCAAACATTAAAAACAATCGCAAATAATAGAAAAATACTGATACTTTCTGATAAAATCTACTAAAATTTTATGTAAGTTTATCTTTAAGTGAGTCAGCACTCATAATTATGTCGATGGTAGGATGACAGTATACAGTATACAGTGTACTGTCTACAGTATACTGTATACTGTACAAAAATAGCCTGTAGTGCTACACTAGCCCTTGCATCAAGCATGCAGCCAGCTTATATAAGAATAGTGGTAATAAATTGCTTGCGCTATTGACCTGTGCTATTGCTTATGGTCAATAATGCCCTACAGCTGAAAGTTCTTTGAAAGCGGATAACTCCAGTTAAAAATAGCATTGATAGTCTCATAAGTATTCTTATATACTGTTTAGGCTCTCCTGATGCTACACCCTCGCTAACTTGATTTGTGAGTGATGTAGGCTATTGGAAGTAATGACTAGTTTAGCTTATGTTTAATATGCAGTATGAAAAATATTCCTTTTGTGTTTGTGTGATTGTTTGTATATTATCTCCAAGGAATTAGGTATTTTATTTTTAAAAAGCTATCTTTTAAAGACACCTTAAATTATGCGAAAGAGAGTTTCACTGTCATGAGAAAGGAAGAAGAATTGAACTGACAGATAGCATTTTGGAAAGAGCTTTTTATACCATGCATTTAAGTTATCATAAACTTTTATCCTATCAGTTGAGTTAGCATAGCTTGTAATAGCCTTAATCGTTAATTGGTTCAGAAACACTGCAAAAAACATTGATGAAATGGCTATTCGATAGCTTCAAACTCAAAGTTGAGTACATTTTTTAGTGTCTGGCCAACCATGGAATCAGAATCAAAATTTTATGTTGTATTTCAGTTTGATGTACATGTTCTATTTTATTTCAAAACACCCATTTTTATAATGCTCATTTGCAAATCATAGTATTACATTTTAATAACACTGCAGTTGTGCTCACATGCTTCCCAATAAACGGTTTTGGCGAAGTTACGATTAGTAATTAAATATTTATGACCAGATATTTGCTGTTGTACTTGAGTTGAATCTTTATACATCAAATAGCACCTTGCTAGCATTCCACTATTATGAAAACCAGCTACCTACCGCTAGAACACTTTGTCTCTCCAGGGACTAAATTTAAGGATTTTAAATTTTGGCTCACTCAGTCATGTTGTTTTCTCTTTGTTAGTTCAGTTTAATGTGACACTTTCAGAATTTAATTTAATTTTGACACTATTCAGAATGACAGCTCTACAGCCTTGCATTTGGCAGCCATGTTTGGTTTCGTTGAGATTGCCGAACTTCTGGTAAAAAATGGAGCAGATGTTCATAGAGAGAATCATTGTAAGCAAACTCCACTGCACAGGTAGGTCTAAGGGTTTTTACTTTTAGAGAGAACATTATAAGTCAACCTGAGACTACCACTACCAGGAACTCAGAATTCATCTGTAGTAAATATAACTTTCAAACTCACTTTTTCAGATTTATAAACTTGCTTATTAGATTTTATTGAACATAGAAAAGGACAGGTCTGCTGCCATTGTAGTGTTTTGTTACCATTGCAATGAGAGTTGTCTCCCTTGCTTCAAGAGTTTAATTACTTTGGCTACCCCAAGTAGCTTACACTACTGCTTCTCCACACTATAGTCTGTCCACCAATGGGGAATTATGAGCTCCAACTTAAGTGTCACTATAGTCTCTCCACAAGCTAGGGAAGTTATGCACTCCTACCATTGTGGCATGGTCTCTCCAGGAATAAGGGAATTGTGCGCTCCTATTTTAGTGACACAGTAGCCTATCTATGGAGTAAGGAGAGTTATGAGCAGTTGTAATTAGACCATATAATAAGAGCTGTTCACTCATGTGTTGTAATGTGATGATTGGTATACATGCAGGACAGCTGAATTTGAGTCAAAGTGTCAAGTTGCTGAACTGCTTTTATCAATGGTAAGTACATGTATACACTGGTTAGCATATGCATACATGCATATATATATGTGTATGTTTGTGTATATGCTTATGTACTACTTAAAAATGTGCACAATAATGCAAAACAGATGTTGAAAATTATTGATGATTTAAAAGTTGTCTTTTCTTGCCTATCTGTACTGCTCTTGTAATCATACATAGTGTTCTATTGAATAGACATACAAAGTAGAACAAAACTAATACTAATATTTCATGTCAAAATGCTAGCAGTGTTCACGAGACAAAGTGAACAGTTTGGTGGTTTACATAGATTACTGTTAGAAAACATGACTCTGAGCGCATCTACTGGTCAGCCTTTATATATTGTGACTAGCGGAATGCCCGGCGTTGCACGGGTATTAAAACAGCTTATAAACAGTGGCAGGTAATGTAGTTGCCTGCCACTTGCCATTAACCTGGCATATTTTCAATGGCTAATTTGATAAGCTAGTATTGCTAAACTTACTAATAAGAGCCATGAGAGCAAGCTTTAGTGACGTTGCGTAATGCAGAGTGCTCTGCGTTTTTTAACTTAGATGACCACTCATATTGTCAAATAGATCAATTGCATCTCGCGTTGCTCAATAGGTTAGTTTATTGTCTGGTGAACAAGAGGTTCCGAGATCTTAAGCTTCTGCGATACAGATTTTTCATTGCTAAATACTGATACCTATAGCTGGGCAGACCAAACGATGACAGACTTTGACAGACTTTGAGGTTTATATATATAGACTAAAGTGTGAGTTGGCTTAAACATGCAAAAGTCGTTGTTGTAAGAGTAAATCAGAATTTAAAGTGATAATTTACTTATATCACCCACAGCCGTAAATTAAACACTATCAATAAAATTTCTGCCCAGCTTGCTTAAATCTTAGGCAAATTAAAATATAATGTAACAGCTTCAGGGAGTAAACATATTGTTACAGCTTTTTCAAACTGAGACAATTAGACATCTACCTTTTTTAGCCTGAGTTCTTTAATAAAATTGATTGTCTTTCATTTACCTTCCAATACATTTAAATTAAGTCGCAATATTCTTATAGCCTATACATATTTAAAATTGAGACAGTTGTAATGTTATCATGTTATGGTTTACAGGGAGTGGACATAAATGCAGTAGATGCTAAGAATATGTCTCCACTCCACTATGCAGTGAGAAAAGGGCGGTTAGAAATAATACGCTTTCTCATCAGCAATGACGCTCTGGTTGATCTGACAGATGATTTGGGTAGAAGTATTCTGCATCACAGTGTCATCAGCAACCAACTCTCCTGCTTTGAATTATTGATTGAGCTTTTACCTCAGGTTAGGCTTGTTGAATTATGCTTTCGCATGGTTTCGCAGAAAATTAGCTATATTAAAAGAATTGCTTTATTATACTTTTTGTAATGGCAAATCTGCATCATATTCCAGCAGCTCAGCAATGAGCTCTCCAAATCTTTGCATCTTCTTACTCTGCCTATGCTAAATGCTTATTTTACTTCAATTAAAGGTTTCAAGATTTTTCATGGTTTTTGTTTTTCTTTTTCACATGACAGTTACAGGTTTTCAACTCATTTTAACTTACATGTAGGTGCTATGAACATGTGCGTACAACTTCTAACTATTATTTTTAAAATACCCATGCTAGCTGCTTCACAACCTTCTACCTAATATTCGTTCTCTTAGCAGAGAAAGGTATTTTAAAAGCTACATGTCAAACCAATTGTTTGATTTTATTGGCTAACTGTTGCCCTTTATATTTATGATTCTGACATGACATAATTTGCAAAACATTTCTGTTTAAAATGAAATTATTGTCGACGAAGTATTATATATATATATACAACACTCTGCTTTAAAATGTCATAAACATGTTTATGTTAACACTATTAAGAAATATTTCTACAATACTCATGATTTTCCATAAACCAAGTTATTATATTTAAAGATGCTTTTTGGCAAGGCTGCCTATCCCTTCATAAATTTCCACTCTGATCTTTATGACCTGGCAAATCTAACCTAAAAGCTGACTCTACCAGCATTCCACATCACCTTACGTATCTTCTGCCACCCTTGCTGAAGTGGTATTGCTGCCCCCTTGATGCCTTTGACCTTCTGAGATCACTTCTGTCACAAAGCAACCTAATAATATAAATTTTTATTTTCTAAAACACACTTTTTAAATATTTTTAGGCTTTGTGTTAGGTTTTTCCTCAATAATGTGCATTACAGGAAGCAGTCAGAAGGATTGTGGGAGTTAAAGATGTCACAGAGAAGACAGCGTTGCACTACTGTGCTGACAAGGGAAAACTGGAGTTCTTAAAGAGACTACTTCAGCTAGGTGCATCTGCTGCTGACACCGATGAGAATGACAAAACTGCTATGCATATGGCAGCAGAGTAGGTTACAGGTGTATAGTTCTGGGCAGCTGCACATTGCTGCCGCTTAGCTCAGCCTCTGGTTTAATGCCAGTATAGGGTCTATGCAGTCTGACTACCTAACAGAGGAAAGTATGAGTTTCTTTGAGAGTATGCATGTCGCAAGACTCGTCAACTGTATTGCATGTGACAGCTCTGTCTGTTACCCTCTGACTAACTCAATGTAAATAATAGAAACCTTTGTTCAATACAATGGATACAGAATATAAACTACAAAATGTATGAGACTAAAACCCAATTGGTCAAAAAGTATGTAAAAGGGCAGGAAAACCTGGTTTTGTTAGCCTTTATGGATCTTCTGGCTTTATCTAGAGCCTTTTTGAACTACTAGGTGCAACTTCAGTTTCTTGTACTTTCACTAAGGCCTTGCTGACTCACTGTCTGTTACCAGAGCCTTGATTACCCGCTGTCCTTTACCGGAGCTCCTTCAGCTCTGCATCTGACGAGGCTCTCTTTGAGATCCATTTTTATACTTACTAATTAGATATGTTTAGTTTGATTATTAATATTATTGTTATTATTATTGGTTTAATAAGAACAAGTGTCTTTTGTAAGAAATTGGAAAAAAGAGGCAATTGTTTTAGAAACACATTGACAATACTGCACCCTTACATGGCTGCATGTAACATCTGGTAAGGTGCATATCTGACAAAACGTACAAAATGCTCAAAGCAATCATCACCTTTATAAGAGATGTCTAAACTCCATTGGGGTTAGCATAGTTGAAAATGCAATTGCTATTGTAGGAATGGCTACTCTGAATGCATCTCTACCTTGTTCCATCACAGTAAATCAGAGATCAATGACGATGATGCAGAAGGATGTACTCCAATGTTACTAGCTTGCTTGAATGGCCACTACTCTAGTGTCAAGGCGCTTCTAAAGTAACCAATCACATTATGGTCTTTCAGAAAATAGATCATGCCAGAAACTTTATTGGAATTGTTAAAATTGTTTGTTAAACTACAAGCTGACAATGACTTCTTATTTGTTAAAAAATTTTATTAAAATCATACCTGGCTTTTACCCTTTCTATATTGGCCTCAATGCAACACAAAGCATTAAACCACAAATGAAGTCTGTGATACTCAAATATTCTAAGCATTTCTGTTCGCCCTTGGATTTTTATTAGATTTATTTTTTATGAGTAGGCATGGAGGTGATGTGTTAGCAAGAGGCCATGATGAGTTCAATCACACAGTGCTAACAGCCGCTGCCTGTAATGGTCATCTAGAGATAGTAGACTTATTGCTTGAGCATGGAAATGATACTGAGGTGTCTACCAAATATCAGGTACTAACTGTAACTAAAGTATAGAGATGATACTGAGGTGTCTACCGAATATCAGGTCCCAGATTTAACTAAAGTATAGAGATGATATACTGAGGTGTCTACCAAATATCAGATACAACCTGTAACTAAACTATGGAGATGATACTGGGTTGTCTACCAAATATCAGATACCAACTGTAACTAGAGAGTAGGATGATGCTGAGGTGTCTACCAAATATCAGGTACCAACAGTAGCTAGTGTATGAGAATGATATTACACACAAAAGTTTTTATTTATACAGTTGATTGATCAGAATAAAAGTTCTGATCCTACATTAGTTTGGAAAGTCGGTAAAAAGTTTAAATTCGCTTCTAAAGAGTATGCAACTTTTAACAAGACAGTTTTAAAATTATTTTACCCATTATATGAGGTATTAATAAATGATGCCTCATATAACCACTTTGTAGTATAGTATGATGATTGCAGACTTTTTATTTTAGCCACTTGTCTGTGAACAATGTTACTTTTGGAGTTTATTTGTTTCAGAGTATGAGATGGAATACAAACAAACAAATAGTATTCTAAAGAGATACTCCAATTATATTTATAGTCAAATCTGATGCAATCTCAATACAATATTCTACACTTCTCAAGATGTAGAATATTATATTAGTATATTAAATTTCAGTGCAGTATCTATATTGTACTGATATTTGTAACAGCTAGGAAACAACTCTGCACCTGGCATGCAGAGGGAACTGTTCACCTTCACCTTTTGAGTTAGTTATTGTATGATCTTCCTAAGTTAGTTATTGTATGATCTTCCCAAGTTGGTTATTGTATCATCTTCCTAAGTAAGTTATTGTATCATCTTCCTAAGTTAGTTATTGTATGATCTTCCCAAGTTGGTTATTGTATCATCTTCCTAAGTAAGTTATTGTATCATCTTCCTAAGTTAGTTATTGTATCACCTTTTGAGTTAGTTATTGTACCATCTTCTTAAGTTAGTTATTGTATGATCTTCCTAAGTTAGTTATTGTATCATATTACCGAGTTAGTTATTGTATGATCTTCCTAAGTTAGTTATTGTATGATCTTCCTAAGTTAGTTATTGTATGATCTTCCTAAGTAAGTTATTGTATCATCTTCCTAAGTTAGTTATTGTATCACCTTTTGAGTTAGTTATTGTATGATTTTCCTAAGTTAGTTATTGTATGATCTTCCTAAGTTAGTTATTGTATCATATTACCGAGTTAGTAATTGTATGATACTATTGAGTAAATTATTATATCACTCTACTAAGCTGCTGTAGTTAATGTTGCTCAGTATGTTTTCCTATTACAGGAAACAGCTATGCACTTGGCATGCAGAGGGAACTATTTCCAAGTGGTAGAGTTACTACTGCAGTATTCAGCTAGTGTCATCTGTCGCAACCATAAAGATCAGACACCCTTAGATGTCGCTATTGAATGTCGATCACAACAGGCAGCAGCAGCCATCATAAACAGTAACAAGTGAGTAAATCACATAAATAAAAGTGATGTCAATAACTGAAACTTAGCTTGGTAACTAAATGACTTGATTAGAACTCTAGAGTTTAGAGCAGACAAACATGCTGATGGATCTTCATGTTTGAGTAAAATTAGCCGATGAAAATAGGTGTGACATTGGTATTCTTTTTAAAGGATCGGTGCTCTGCACAACTAAACAGTGTGTTCACACTTTACTCTTGCAACATGAACTGTCTGCTAATGCACCCTGGATTTCACAAATAAAATGAGAGCTAGAATTACGCGATGACGCATGTACATATATAGTCACTTTAAATACGCAACTGTATGTTTGGATGCCTCAGAGACAGACAGCAAACAATGTCTAACTGCAACGTGCAACTAGACTATGTTAGCCATGTTAGTACTACTTGAGTCAAGTTCTAATCCACTGGCTATCAATCTTGATACTACAGGTGTTAGTTGTTGGCTTGCTAAATTTTTAGATCTACTGGAATTAACTTACATTTTTTACTTTAAAATATTCAAATATCTTGTAATCCTTTATCTAATATTTTGGTGAAACAGATGGCAAGAAGCAATGGACTGTGTAGACGAGGGAGGTAACAACCCACTGCCAAGGCTGATAGCTTTCATGCCTTCCATAGCCAAGTTAGTCCTTGACCGTTGTATTCAGCATGAAGGAAGCCCTGAAAAAGAGGACTTTGCAGTGACTTACAATTTCAAGTACTTGGATCCGAGTCCATTGAGTCATTGCTGTAAAGATGGCAAAATCTGGTATGCGATGGTAAGGAGATGTCGTATCTATTGAGGATGAAGGCAATACATTCATCAAGGTCTTTTTGCTCAATAAATATGTTGATTTTGCAAAAGGCTTTCTCTTCTCTGTGTCAAATGATAGCTTTTGCCTCTGATAGTCTGGTTGAATGTAGTTTTTTTCCAATCGGATCAAAAGTTGAGCAGATGCAACGTTTTACCAAGGTTTCGTCAAGATGTTTTTGTACAAATGGGTAGGTAGTTGAACTTTTGCTAAGGTGTGAAAAATGTTGCGCTTGAAGAAAAATATCTTGAAAGTACGTATATGTTAGAGTTGTTTCATTAAGTATGTAAATATACAATTATATAGTTGAAATTATACATATGTATATTGATATATAATTAATTCTGTAAATAATAATATATAGAATTCTAGAAACCATAGAAACTAAATAATTTTATATATTATTAATATATGATATTTTATGATTAAATATAAATGAATAAAATAAGGTAAAACTCAAATCCACAAAGGAACTCTATGCTAATAGTAATAAGCAGAGCAATAAAATTAAATTCAAAATTCCATGTTGTAGATAAGTTTCTACGTTAATTACATGTATATACTGCTGAAGTAAATAGTTATCTAAAGGATAACTATGTATATAAAGTCAATAAAGAGTGCTTAACAAGAAGTTTAGAGCTAAAGCTATAATCAGTTAGAAGAATAATGTGTACTCAGGTTTTAGCTACTGTCAGTTTTAAGGATGCAGTCTATTCTCTCATCAGACTGCACTCCTGCTGAGAGACAAGACACACAGATATATCTGTGTGTATATAGAGTCCCTCTAGTACAACAATAGGAAAAGAAGCAAAAGTTGCTACAATTACTACACAGTTTCAACCAAAGTTTGCCAACTAGTTGATAGTCTTAAAATATCATATAAGCAGATTACTACAATATCTGTAGTCTGAAGTTTGTATTTAGGGAGTATTGCTAAGATTTTATCTCTTTTATTCTATCCATAGGATATGGTAGAGCATGCATGCCATGATCTCATGTTCCATGAGCTCACCAGAATGAACATGGCACACAAATGGTGAGGAACATACATTACTTTTGTCTGCATGCTCTGTTAGCTGACTGTATACTTTGTTAGCTGACTGCATACTTTGTTAGCTGACTACATACTTTGTTAGCTGACTGCATACTTTGTTAGTTGACTGTATACTTTGTTAGTTGACTACATACTTTGTTAGTTGACTGCATACGTTGTTAGTTGACTGCATACTTTGTTAGTTGACTGCATACGTTGTTAGTTGACTGCATACTTTGTTAGTTTACTGTATACTTTGTTAGCTGACTGCATACTTTGTTAGCTGACTACATACTTTGTTAGCTGACTACATACTTTGTTAGCTGACTGCATACTTTGTTAGTTGACTGTATACTTTTTTAGTTGACTACATACTTTGTTAGTTGACTGCATACGTTGTTAGTTGACTGCATACTTTGTTAGTTGACTGCATACGTTGTTAGTTGACTGCATACTTTGTTAGTTGACTGTATACTTTGTTAGTTGACTACATACTTTGTTAGTTGACTGCATACGTTGTTAGCTGACTGCATACTTTGTTAGTTGAATTCATTTTTTATTTAGTTCACTCTCTGTTTCTTGAGTTTGTTAACAAATAGAGAAACACATCATTTTGTTAAATATCAAACTCATCACTGTAAAACTGATGACTCTATGAAAAAACTCCGAGTTATTTTTGTAGCTGCTCACCGTTACAGCACTAGTGTAAGAAAGCATAACTGCTGTAGTAGCCTCAGGCTTTAAGTAATGAAATACAGTGTTCTTTTTTTCAGCTAAAGGTGCAATCAAGCTGGTTTATAGCACTGAGTCAAAGTTATCTCCTCCCACATCTTTGAGACATTCGATAGGCTAAAACAGTACAAGCAATAGTTAGGGATACAATACGCCACAGTCTAGTTAGGCTTTAGTTACCCACAGGTGAAGAATGTGCACTATCATTGATTAATTGCTACCTCCTACTCTCGTGCAACAGTATATAAAAGTGAGAATCATTCTTACTTGAGTTTGGATGTGCTTGGTACACAGTATTCTATTATGGCTGTTCTAAAGGAAAGTAGTGCAGGCACTAATTCGCGACTCTTTAAGTTAATGCAAAAATGTCTAATGTCAGGTCAGTTGGCCAATCATGTAACACCCATACCAGAGTACAACAGTAACATGGGAATTTTAGGGAAGTTTTCGGAAGAATTACCTTTGTAGCAGACATTTTCTGTTACCTGGTGATTCTTGTGATTCAGTCAATTTTCATCAAGGAAATGCCAAACTATATCTCTGATTATGAAGACAATCAGGGGTTTCCTATGATGGTAACTGTAGAAGAGCGAAACAATGCTACCCTGCTTGCACAACTCAAACAGGTATTCAAGCCTTTATGCGTGCTTATGTCAATGTCTAGCTAATTCACGGTCATTCTTGCATGTATGTTTGCATGTACAAATGTTTGTATTTATGTATGTATGAATGTACATATGCATGTATGTAGGTAGGTATGTGTGTACAAATGTATTGTAAAGGATCTTCTGCGATCCGATATTGCTCTACAATCAAAAAAACCACTTGGAGTATAAAAGACAATATATATATTTGTATAAATATATAATAAAATTCAGTCAATGTGTGTGCAACAAGTATCTGCACATGATGAGGCTTTCACATTTCTCTGCCAACTTCTGCTTACCTCTGCTAACTTCTGCTGAACTCCTTATAAATCATGTGCTCTGGCAGGTTCTGCCTCTGTTCTGGCAAGGCCAACTCGGTAGCAGGATACTCTATCCAATACCGACTTTGTAGCGGGTCAGTCTATTCAGTTGCCTGCTCGGCAACAGGTTGGTTTCTCATCTGCCAGCTCAGAGCTTGACACAACTGTCCCTACCAGCCAGTAGTCAGCTGGTCGTACTTTCAGCTGAGTTGATGCCCTGCTCAGTTTCCTCTGGCCTCGGTCTGACAAGGCCTGTTCGAGTCACTAACAGCTTGAAAAGGCCAAGCTGACCTTTTGGGCTTGGTAAGGATGGCTGGTCGTGAGGGCTTTCCTTGCCCCTGGGCCCAGCTGTTTTTGTCATCACACTCGTCTTCCCATTAAAGGCTGTGGGAGTTTCTAAAAAAAATTGAGGAAGAGTGGTCAGCTGTGCCTAGAGCCGGTGCATTCTCCATACTCAAACAGCGGATCTCCTGTTCGGCCACTTCTCTGTTTTTTGGACTGGGCCTTCGAGTATGGACTAAGTTAGCAGACACCTGGGCTACCTCACTCCACTTCCAGCTATCCTCGAACAACTGCCAAGAACTCATTTTCTGCCAGTCATATAACAACTGAACAGCTGGGTGGCACCTGAAAATAAAGGCAAGGCGATCCTGGGAGAGACTCGGTGTTGGTGACAGGTTGACCGAAACAGCTATTCCGACCATAAATGGTTCTTCTGTGGATTTCCGAGCCGGTGGCAAAGTGTCCTTAGTAGCCAAGTCGGCTCTTGGCTGATCGAAGAGTCAACCGGATTTTTCTTTCGCTTCTCTTGAAGCTTATGCCTGTTTTCCCTGGCTGGCCTTACCAACTGATTCTACAGATTTGGCAAGCCGTAATCAAAGTGAGGGTATAAGACTTCATAGAGAGCCGTTTGGGCTTACCTCATGCTTTTAAGAAGAGTGCCACTTTGCTCTGTTCATGTGATAGACCATGTTTTCTCATTTGCCATTTCCATGCCCCCCCCCCTTCCTCCACCAATGCCACATGACCTGATCTCATGACACCTGCTGCCACTTGTAGGTGGCACCTTGCTGAGACTTCCAGGATTCACTTGGTTAGATAGCTCTTTTTTTCTGCACAGACAGTGGAGTGAGACATAGTCAGTTTGGAGTAGGAACTGCTGCCCATATAGATACAGTCAGAAGTGCTTCACGGCCTTGAGTACGGCCAGCAACATTCTCCGTGTGGTACAGTAGTTCCTCTCAGCAGGCCCCAGAATCTTACTGAAGTAGGCAATCACCTCTTTTGCTCTATCTCAAACCTAAAGCAGTACTGCCCTAACCCTCCCCCATTCACTAGCACACACCCTACATCTAGGACATACTGCTGACTTAGATTGGGGTATCCTAAAATGGAGGCAGAGGAGATGTCTTCCTTTAGATCATCAAAAGCAGCCTGCTCTTTTTCTTCCTATATCCATTCCTCTCTTTTTTTGTCAGCCTTTGCCAGGACCATGCTGTGGTAAAGCTCAGAATGTACTGACAGTGGTATCCTATTGGGCCCAAGAAGCCCTAAAGCTCCTCAAGCCTCTGGGTGTCGACCATTTTTGGACTGCCCTAGTTTTCTCTAGGGTCTCTAGTCATCCATTCTTTGTTTACCATATGGCCCTGGTAGCGCTTGTGGGACTGGAAGAGTTCATGCTTAGCTGGCTTGAGTTTGAGCCTAGCTTCTTTCAGCTGCTGAAACATGTGCTCCAACCAGAGCAGATGAGTGTCAAATTCTGGTGCAGTGACTATGATGTCATACAGGTAGAGCAGTAGCGTTTGCCGGTGAAGGCAGTGCAGCACTGGTTTTATTAGCCTCTGGAAAGTGGCTGGCGTGGAAGTGAGTTAAAATGACAGAACTGCTACATCCATAAAGTGGAACGGGTTGAAAACGTTGACTTCTCCTGAGTGTCGGCATCTAAAGGCACTTGTCAGTAGCCACTGATCACTGGGCATCGAGGCTATCATCGATCCAAAAAAGGGAGTAAGCGTCCTGTTTTGTGAACACATTCAGCCGGCGGTGGTCAACACAGAACTACCACTTCCCATCCTTCTTCCAGACCAACACTAGCAAGGAATTATTGCACCTGGTGTTCCGCCTCGACCTCCTTTTTTAGCCCGAGCCAGTAAAGAAGTTGATGTATTATAGGCCCCCGGTGTGCCTGCAAGTTTGCTCGTAGGTACATCCATAGAAAGGCCTTAGGTATCACCAAAGATGCACTCTAGATACACTTGTAGGCACGTCTGAGGGATGTCCAAGGTATGCCCTGAGCAAGTTTGTAGGAACATCCATGACCTAGGTACATACCTAGGTAAGTTTAGTAGTAGGTGCATACATATGAAGGTTAGTATGTAGGTACATATGTCGGAACATACCTATGTATGTATGCAGGTATATATGTAGGTATATATGGAGGTATATATGTAGGTACGTATGTAGGTATGTATGCTGGTATGTATGTAGGTGCGTATGTAATTATGTATGTATACATTTGCCTAAGTAGTCACAGGTCAAAGGCTGATGAGTGTGGGGCCCTTTAAGTGATGATAGCTCACAAGCAGATGTCATGAGTAGGGGATGGATGATGTGAAAAATGGGTGAAAAAAAGTGAAAAAGTGGGTGAATTGGCATGAGACCTCTTCTTCACCATTTACTTTGTAGTTTTTTTATTGAGAAATATTGTGATTTCATTTTAGAGTGGCACCTTTGCCAGGTTTGACACGCCGACGCAATGGCAAGTGGAGTTAGTCATATTTTTGAAGGTGACAACTCTTCTTCTTTCAATTGGGTCTACAATACGACTAATGGTCTCTTTGATAACATTAGTAAGTATTAGTGAGTACTAGTAAGTATTACTGAGTACTAGTAAGTATTAGTGAGTACTAGTGAGTACTAGTAAGAATTAGTGAGTACTAGTAAGTATTAGTGAGTACTAATAAATATTAGTGAGTACTAGTAAGTATTAGTGAGTACTCATAAGTATTAGTGAGTACTAGTAAGTATTAGTGAGTACTAGTGAGTACTAGTATGTACTAGTGAGTACTAGTAAGAATTAGTGAGTACTAGTAAGTATTAGCGAGTACTAGTAAGTATTAGTGAGTATTAATAAGTATTAGTGAGTACTAGTAAGTATTAGTGAGTACTAGTAAGTATTACTGAGTGCTAGTAATTATTAGTGAGTACTAGTAAGTATTAGTGATTACTAGTAAGTACTAGCGAGTACTAGTAAGTATTAGTGAGTACTAGTATTAGTTAGTACTAGTAAGTATTAGTGATTACTAGTAAGTACTAGCGAGTACTAGTGAGTATTAGCGAGTGCTCATAAATCATAACTACCAAAATTATAGCCTCAATTTCAAAATTACAACTTTTTGATTAGAAAGTTCTACATAGTACTAATTACTAACAAAAAGGCTGATTAAAAGCAATTTCTGCTACCTGCAAAGCATTGCAACATTTCCATGCACATAGATTCAAGCTTGGTATGAATCACTTAAATTGATTGCTAAAATATAATTAGCATGAACATACTTAAAATTCTGTAACTCCTGTTGTACATTTTGAGTTTTTCTTTGCTGTTTCTGGTTTCATTTGGTATATATTGGTAGAGATGGGCAATACTGAAGAGATTAGATCAATATCTAACAATCGGCATGCTCGTATGTCTTGACCTAGCTATCTGGAACATAGACGAGAAGACACTTGTCCTACATAACTACCAATGGAGACTATCCTGGATAGGTGTCCTGCTGACATGGGCTTCTGCTACGCACTTCCTCTTGAGGTAAAAAAAGTCAGCTATTACAACAGAATGAGTGGGCAGGGTCTTTTGTTGCTGTTATAAGTTGACAAAAGCCTCTCTCAGGTTGCAAATTTAGACAAGGTTGATAGAGATTATCACCTAATGTAGGTTACACCTAGATATGACCCAAACAGACAATATCAGCTCAACTCTTTATAAAGAGATAGTACATAACCACATATAACCGTATATGAACCAATACACCATCAGACAGAACGCTGCTTCAGTGTACGTATGCATGTGTGTGTGGGTGTACGTGTGCATGTGCATGTGTATGTGGGCATACGTGTGCATTTCTGTGCGTGCACGCGTGTGTGTGGGCATACGTGTGCATGTGTGCGCATGCACCTGTTTGTGTGGGCATACGCATGCATGTGTGTTAGGGTGTCTGCAGGTGTACATGTGCATGTATGTACATGCATGTGTGCATGTATGTATGTATGTGTGCGTGCATTTGTGTGTGCATGGTAAAAATATCGCGTCCCCAATTGCATGCGTTTACAAGACAGTGTGTGTGAGGGTGTGTGTGTGCTTGTGTGCATGTGTGGGTGGGTGTGTGAGGGGTGTACATTTGCATGTGTGGGTGAGTGTGTGAGGCTGTATGTGTGCTTGTAGGTGAACACATGTGTGTGTGTGTGTGCGTGCGTGTGTGTGTGTGTGCATGTATGCGTGTTTATGCGCGTGTGCATATATGTGGGTGTGCATGTGTGAGTGTGCATATGTGTGCATGCGTGTACATATGTGTGCGTGTGTGTACATATGTGTGCGTGTGTGTACATATGTGAGTGTGTGCGTGTGTGCATGCATGAGTGTACATGTGCACCTGTGTGTGTTTACAAAGACAAGTCTAACAATATCAGCTCCGTAGCAATAGAACTCAGTGCAATACATTGAAGCTACCGTAAGAGGCAGCAGGTCAGTGAAAATCACTGCTATCTAATATCATTAATTACACCAATACATATAACGTGGTCATCAACTCTTTCTTCCAATCATATGTTTGTTGCATTGTTTTAGTTTCCAGGTCATTGTGTTTACAGAACAGGTTCGTGATTTGTCATGCTACAGTGATGGCCTTATATTTATGTGCTGTACTACAGTAATGATCTAAAATTCACATTGAATTTCAGTATTGACATTATAGTGTATATTAACTAGGTGAATGCCAGGCGTTGTTCGGGTAATAAAGAAGTCTAAACTTCATATCATGAAAAAAGTGTTTTTGGGCAGTTCAAATAAATTAAGAGAAAAAAATATATATTTGAGTACATGAAAGTATGTGTTTAAAAAAGGTTACTGTTGAAGCAGTAGCTCGTTGTATTTAAATTGATGGATGATACTGGTACCTCTCGATACTGGTACAAATGTAAAAATGAGATCTCAAACTGTCTTTGTCGGATACTTCGTCTGACCAAATGGAGAAAAAATATAGAGGCAACTCCTACTCCACATAATACAATTGTCGATGTGAAAAGTATTTAGCTTTTACAGATTTATTGAAACCGGAAATATAGTATAACTACACGTTTAAAATTAAAGTGCGCACTTGAAAATTACCAATTAAAAAATAAATAATGAGTAATGGTAAAAATCAGTTTTTAAAATTCTTTCTAAAAAGTAACAAACACAAAAAGTAATATTAATTAATAATAAAAACTGCTTATTTAGAATGTTGCAAACATGATAAGGATATACGTACATGTATTATAACACAGTAAGAACGGTAGTTATGATAAGAATGCGCTAGCCTAGTTGTTAGGAGCGCTTGTTTGCAGACTTACAACGTGAATGTCGCAAGTTCAAATCCTCTGCAAAGCGGAGTTTTTATTGCTAGATTTTAATTTAGCTATAACTAGACACAAGCTATACAGATTTATATACATAGATGTTGACGGCAATGTAGAGGTACTTGTATACTGCTATTAATCAGTAATCCTTGCTATAGAACATTTGGAGCCTCTGATGACCACCTTTAGCTAATATGGTCTCTCAACTCTCAGAAGTTTATCTCTTATAAGTAAACAAGAGGTTTGTTTAAACATGTTGATAAATCTAAATATATTTTCTTAAATTTTTTAAACCTACCAGGCTACCCTGATAAGCATTAATACATGTTTCAAACAATAACTTATTCTTAAATTGACAAAGAAACTCCATATGATTATGAATATCTTTAATTTCATTGGCTGTATGTAGTGTCAACAACAGACAATCCTTGTCTCTTGTTGACAGTGGAAGCAGGTGACTTGTGTCTTATTGTAAGTCAGAAAAAGCAAACCTACCAGCAAAGTTTGATAGTGGGAGCTTGTGTCTGTGTGATATGAATGCCACCTTAAAGTTATAATGGCACACAATATTGGTAAGAATTCTTGTTTGTTGGGGAAAAACTGGCATAATGGCACACAAGTGCGATGGTACCATAATATAATCTATAGATATATATATATATATATATATATAAATCTCAGTTTTTGTTTGTCTGTCATTTGTGTGTCCAGTCATAGCAATTAAAATATAGGAATGAAAAATCTGCTTCGCACTGTTTGAACTTGGAAATCCCGGTTTTTCAGACCGGCGTACTAACCGCTACAACATACGGCCAACTTGCCATACTATGGAATGATTGTACACATACTTACTACATCTGCCAATCTTCAATAGCGATTGGTTGAAATCCCCAGGCTTCACGCTTCACTCAGTTGGTTGAACAATTTCCTAAACTGAAAAATTTTACTAGAAGAAAAATATGTCCACAGACTTCCCAAAATGCTATAAATATAAGTATATATAGAATAAACTTAATTAAACTTACAGCACGCATAGAAATAAACAAACAGCTTTATTTAAAAGTTGGAATAGTGAATATTGTATACGATATGATTAAACATCAACTTTCTGTACAAAAAAATTTTTTATTACTCGTGCAATGCCTGCATTCAACTAGTACACAAATTATTATAACTCCGTATTTTGTACATGGCAGGATTCCAATGCTAGGAGACTACACAGCCATGCTCATCAAAGTTCTTAAGAGTGTCCTGCAGGTATGAATTCTTTAATAGAAACTCAGACTAAAATGAGTTTCCCCTCAATAGTTACCTTGAATATTGAATAGCTTGTTTTCTCCTTTAGTAACTCTGCACTTTTATTCGCTTACCTTGAAATGCCATCTCTATTACTTCTAAGTAGTGTTTGGCTCACTTGTTATTTAAATTACTAGTATTATAGTATGTACTAGTATTTATATTTTATTTATGTAGAAATGTGACTAGCTGATATAAAGCGTAATCCAACCAAAACACATTTATGAATTGCTCATTTTAATTGGCTGAATAGTCGAAGATAGACTAATGCGAAGTGAATGAAGATATTTGTGAATTATTTTAATGTTTTAGAATAAAAAATAAATTTATTTAGAAAATAAGTTGCTTTACAAATGCTAACATGTTTTGTTTCAGACACTGTTGGTTATGATACTGTTCTTAACAGCATTTGCTTGGTGTTTTTCTGTTACTCAACATCGAGCTGTAAGTATGCCTACACTCAGACTCCACAGGCTTGTATTGTTAATTGTTATAGTATTACTGTACCAGTACTAGTACTAGTACAAGTTTACTGTAACACATGCGCTAGAACTTGTGCAAGAACAAATGATAGTTAGACTGCCATTACTTCTACAATTGCGAGTACATGTAATAGTACATTTACTAGTATTATTACAAGTACTAGTACAAGTAGAAGTACAAGTGTTAGTATGATTGCTAGTATAAGTGCTAGTAAGAGTACTAGCAGGAGTACTGTGTTAGTAGTAGTACATGTACTTCCACTTGTACATATCCATCAAGAAATCTCTTGTAATGTTGCGAGTTGTATACATTTTAGACTCACTCATTCAAGCCTGCATGATATTCTATAGTCTTACATAAATAGCATACTGCATAGCAGAAAATAATATCCTTTGATACTGTTAATCAAAAGATCAGCAGAATAGCATCTCACTCAACTCCACAGTAACTGGACTTTCAATTGATCATTATTCTGTTACAAACATGACTATCACCTCATTTAGGAAGTACTTATCATTTTTCAAAGTCGTATATAATAAGTTTTCAAAAGAGATGAAAACTCTAGCAATTATTCTGATGTGATAAATATGTATTATTCGAGTCAACACGTTTTCAAGTATCTCTTGTTGATCTAAATAAGACGTTGCAGTCCATAAAATATCATGTTTGTTAACAGCCAGCTAGATTACAACCAGCAAGCGTTTACAAGGTGATCAGCTTACCAATTTATTGTGTTATAGCCAGAGTTTACTTCTCCGTACTTGGGACTTCTGAGCACGATGAACATGGCGCTAGGAGAGCTCTCATTTGTCGATAGATTCGTCATTGGCAACACGGGACCATTCTACATTGATAATCTTGTACTGATTGGGCTGTTTATGGTCATCGTGCCAATAGCGCTGATGAACCTGATGATTGGCATTGCTGTTGGGGACATCGCTTCGGTCAAGTCTAAATCGGCCATGTTGTTAATAGCCAGGAGGGTAAGTCGACTCGCATGGTGTATGGGGAGAGGGGGCTTCACTCAACTCTTGCCAATACATAAATGTACAGCTCTGGCTAGCTCCAGACTTGTAACAGTATTGACAGGCCAAGAGTCCATCAGGTTTTGGAGGCCTTACATTGGAGTGTTGTAGCTATAATCAGTGTAGCTTAAAGGTTGACTTGCAACAAAATTCACGTTACAGTTATTTGGTATCAAAAGATTCACCATGTCTTGCTCTGTTGTGTTGTAGGTGCAAAATATGTGGAAATGTGATTGCAAGCTAATAAAAGCTCAAAAACGAACAGTTAATCGCCGCCATCACGAAACCGCCGTAGATCGGAATCAGTTTGTTTTTCTGACGTAGTTAATCCATTTGGTTACTGTTTTGACACGTGATGTTTTCATGTAGAATTAAAGACCAATAAAAGGCTCAATATAAAACTTCTCGTAGCACTAGTTTATGACAAACACCTCGGGTTTTATCGAAGACCCTGTTTTAAATATAGATGCTCGCTACTTTACAGTTTTGTTTCGGCTTGGTCTAATCGTCTAATTGTAATCTGATCATGTGACCCATACTTCCTGCCAAACAGCGCGAATAATTTCTGCAGTATTTTTCGATTATCACAGGTGACCAACAGGCTCGTCATGTTTATCAGACAATGATATGTGCTCCTTCGAGCTAAGGTTAAAAAATTAAACGAATTTTCACGGTAAGTTATAAAATATCAGTGCTAAAAGTGACAGCATTACAATGACGATAAAATAGATGCATAAAAACAATAGACATGGTTTTATTGAATGCGTGAAGTATATTTGCGAAAATATTTTGACGAATGAGGTTGCATGAAAGTGTAAACAGAAGCCATCTTGTTCATCTACATCCCATTTGAGTTGTTTTGGAAAGAGGTTCTAACCTACGGCGGTTTTGTGATGGCGGCGATTAACTGTTCGTTTTTTAGCTTTTAAGAGCTTGTAATCACATTTCCACATATTTTGCACCTACAACACAGCAGAGTAAGATATGGTGAATCTTTTGATACCAAATAACTGTATTGTAAATTTTGTTGCAAGTCAACCTTTAAATACTGTTGATTTAAAGTAATACTTGTTTTCACCGAAATGAAATCTTATCTTACGTTATGTTATCTTGCATCTAAATCTTAATATTTATTTTTTCAATGAGGCACACAGATAGCAACATTTCTAGAAATTTATGTCTGTGTTAGAAGTCTATAATAGCGTAAGGACAAGGAAAGTAGAGGGTTGGTACCCTCAGTCTATATACACTACATGTATATCATCATAAGAGCCAGGAAGACTGATGGTAGCTTTAGCCTGTGTACACTATGTACACTAGTACACTACACCTGTGCCTACCGGAAGGGGGGGGCAAGGTAAGGAGGGGTTAGGCACCCTCAGCTTGTATACACTATGTCAACATGGGAGCCAGGAGGTCTGGTAGGTGGCCTATATATTTTCTTCAAGCAAGAAGAATGGCTAGGTGGCCTCCTCCTGTAAACACTACATTATTTAATATATTCCGCAGCATATTAGTGACAGCAGAATGCTGCCGCTAATATACTGCCATCCCTACTGCCAACCTGTAGGCAAGCCAAATAAAAAGCCTCGCTGCTATACAACAAACTCTCAAGTCCGACCACCACACACAGATTTCCTGTCAGTAATAGCGCTGAAATTCAGTATATCAGCTCAGTTGCTCTTCTCCCTCAGGCTTCTCTCCCTGACCATATGGTTGGTGCTAGCTTATATAGCGAGACCTGTTGTATAGTTTCTCCAACTTTTCCTGGCTTTAAAGATGTGATTGCATCAAATTTTAGTTAATTTTACAAGAAAGTATTGATTTTTGTCTATCAGTTGAGATGTTGTTTGTTGTTTTAGGCAATCTCAATGTCAAGATATTTGAAGATTAAAATCGACCAAAATTGATTGCGGCAAAAACGCTCAGAAAAAAGAGATGTGCCAAGACTTACCCCAAATTATGTATACAGTGAAACAACCTGTCTCTATCTCTGGCCATCTCTCGTATTCACATCGGCTATTGCGATAAAACTCTAGTCCTACATGACTCTATTGGCATATATTTTATTTTGTATTTGCTCATGATTGCTAGGATAAAATTTTAAATCTAGCTCCATATACATTATTATAAATGTCTGAAACGCCTCAAATAAGGGAAATCAAAAATTTGTCATATTAGTTTCCTCTAAATGCTGTGTAAAAATTTGAGTACCAACTACGATTCTGCCAGTTTACGGTTCATTGTATTTAATCACGGCCTTTGTATCAGCAAAGTTCTCAGTTGCTATACACACCGGAAACTAGTTACTAGATAAAATAAGCAAGCCGTATCTTTAAAAAGAACATGTTCGACTATATGGCGAAACCAACTGCATTCCTAAAAAAGTCATGTATAGTCAACATTATCTAGTCATTATTAGTATCATTTTGTAGAAAGAAAATTACTGGTCACTTTTTATTAGTTGATTCAAGTACGAAACAAATGGTTTTATGAGTTGACCAAAATAATGAACGCAAAACGCCAATTTCTATGAAATCAATAACCCGCCAATTCTGGCAAAGGGTTAATAAAGCCATTTTTGCACCTGGTTGGTGGTTTGGGGACTCACCCATTTTCACTTAGTAACGTGGAGCATAAAAAATTTTGAGCTTCTAATATTTGGTCCGTTAGAATCAGGTCGAGCTATGCAAAAGTACCTGTCAATACAGCTCTGATTAAACTTCATAGATTCATCTATCAGACAAGATTTCAGTACATTTGGCAATGGGGCTATGATGTATTTAATATGTTCTGCAAATCATGGTTTGCATCATCTTCAACAATATTGTTTTATTATATAATTTTTACAAAGCAAAAATTTTCATCTCAACATGAAGTTTGTATTAAAAACATCCATCCAAATCGTAATCATTCATATAGTCTCAGCTCATATAATAGGACAAATTAATTTACTGCCACAAACTCAAACAAAACATGGTTTGTGCAGCACAGATTCGTGTTTCTCTTTCCCATTTATGGCAGTTTCCAGACTGAGGCAACTGCTCCACTGGTGCCGTCACATAAAAATCCTGTAATCAATAAAACAAATATCATAAATAGCTGTCATTTATAGATATGTCATTCTACCGCGTATCTACTGAATGCTTTCAATTTGTGAGATAGATAGATTACGAATGTAATTTTCAAAATGAATAAATGTTTAACAAAAGCATAAGTATGCCAAGCCAACAAATCGAAGCTTTGTTTCTGAGAGTTAAAGATGAGCATTGATCAATCGATTTTACTCACTTTCTACAAGCGAGAAGTGAACATAAATTCTAATCATGAATCTAATTTACTAGCTAAAACTGCCAAAGACAATTTGAAGCAAACATTATAGCTAGGTAAAATGAAAAAAGGTTATGAGACTATGATTGGTGATAGCAAAATGTTATAATTTTATTAATTAGTAAAAGTATTCCTGAATACCAAAAGTATTACCTTCAGTATATTTAACACACGCTCATCAATCTAAGCCATTATATTGCTAGATTCTATAAATTATTTAAGAAACCGTCAATTTAACAATCAACATCGTTTATTTTGTAGCAAAAACTCACTGTGCATCGGGATCATTCGGTGTGCACAGGAAGTTACATCATAGTTTCGAACAGAAAAATATAACCTGAATGTAAACACAACAGTATAATTATATATAGGAGACTCAAAGTTAAAGATAAATTTACCTCCATTCTCCTATCTTCCTCTGCAGCATAACGCTGCTGATGCCTGTCAGCTCTAACCATAAGCTGTCTGCCTCAAACTTTAACTACCTGATGCTCAAAAAACTCTTTAGTCACATTTGCAAGAACTGGAAGCATGGTTACAATTCTGTTGTTCGTCAATAAAACGTGCCGATCCAGTTATTCAGTAAATTAACGATATCAATTAATTCAGTAAATGTTTATGTAGGATCTAGTAAGTGAGTAAAATCCTTAATTTTGAGATCACAGACAACGTGTTTTACTAGTGATAATATTTATTATGACCTATATAAAAATTTCGTGCTGATGATTGGCTAAAGAAGAGATCTCATATTAATCGCTCGTGGACTCTTTTCACATGTATCCCTGCATACGTCATAAATGAAGCACTCGCTCGAATCTGAGTGTATTAAAAGATGACCTCATTCAAACGCTTATATCTCTGGATAGGGTTAGTCTATAAAGACAAAAATGACATCCAATTGTAACGGATGTTTTAAACTTTTGTTGGCCTTAATTTCATTTGATCGATTTTTTTGACGCAATCACATCTTTAAGCTGGCATTTTTGTAAAAATACAGCTTTTCAAAAAGCCCTTGACTTTCCATGAAAGCCAGCCCCTGCATTACCGGCTAATCACAAAAAAGCCTCAGATATTCACACAATGTCTCACAGTCAACTGAATATCTGTTCTCCATATCTTTCTGATTGACACGACTTTTTCATAGAGCTACACAAAGTCATTGTTTATTGATGTATAGAAAGCCTGTGAACATTTATAGTCTCGACATGAAAATCTGTTAAGAGTTGAAAATATGCTTGATGTCCCCATAGGTTACACGTTCAGGAATTATGACTGTCCGTTTCAGATAGATATGATGGACATGTGCCAGAGACAGGCCATGAAATTCATGCTCAAGAGATGGTATGCTGATGGAATAACAATTTATCCCAACAGGAAGCAAACGAACCTAATTGCAAGAGTAAGGGTAACAAAACAGTAACAGGCTCAAAATATTTACTCCGTTTCCACGCTTTGAACCATACTGTAAAACCATCGGTAAAATCCAAACGCAATTGACTACACGCTGTTTCCCAAATCTGGTGTGAAATGTGTAGGCGTGCTTTAACATCATAGAAACTGCTCACAGCTGATGGATCCGAATTGATGATACTCAGCTAAACTCTCTCCAGTGGAAGTAAAAAAAATCTGCACGAAACCAAACGGATCTCTGCTATGAAAACGTGCCATTGTCACTCACGACTGTTTTTGCTTGAATTTTTGCCTTTACATTGATATTTACAAGCCAAGGATAGGATGTTCATACGAGGATGGTAAAATAATTGGTTTTGGCTGCAACTAGTTGACTTACGCATAAACTGAAAAGTGATTGTGACACGAAAGCGAGTCTACTTTGCCAAATTTAGTTTTGAGGAGTACATCACGAATCTTGAGATGAATTATTAAGTAACTCCGAATTGTTAAAACGGTAGGGTGAAACTTCATCAGGAGGGGGCAACTTCAAACCCATCCGAATCATAAAAACGCAGAGATTATTGCATTAAATATATAAAATGAATTTGAATATTAAATTATATTTGTTTAATGATTTGGAATGATTCCATATAGATATGGGACAACGGATAAATGACATACTTTGTAATATCTAGGTCATGGAGTGACAGGCTTGTACTACAATAGTCCGTGGGTTGCTATTCTTTGCATGAATAGAAATTCTATAGAATTTTTTAACTGTGAAAATTTCTAGAAATATTAGAGAAGCGTCAAAACTATGAAATTTGCTGTTTAATGCGTAGGTTATGAGTTTATTTTAGGCTTTTTACTTATATGCAGGAATTCGTGGTAATGGAAACACATTTTTATTCAAGAAAATGAATAACTTCTTAAGGTTACTTAAGAAGTGGTTGGGTACTACAAGGTACTTCTAGAACCCAGGTGCCCAAATGGAGGCCCGCGGACCTGATCCGGCCCTCCAGCTGTTTTTCTCAGGCCCCACAGCTGTTGTTATTTTTTTTAATGTTTTAAAACTTTTAAAGAGTTTGTTTGGCAATGTATTATGGTATCAGTAGTAATTATTACCGTACTTTTCAGACTATTACCGCAACTCTATATTGGCCGCATCTGCTTTATTTTAAAAAACGGTAATAAAACAATACATAGCCTTTTGTATACCTATACCGCAGAACTCATGACGGGGCTTTTAACACGGCAGCAACTTTGCTCGTTAAAACAGAACAGCGCCGTTAGGCACTAATTCGTATTAACTGACGCTTTTAACCCTGTGCCTAACGGAACAGTACCACAGTAGGCAAAGTTTCGTTTTATATTTCACCGCTAGATGCGCATTAACGACAGAAACCGGTTAATGCGCCCTAGTGGTGAAAGAAAAAACTGCAGAATAGCCGCAGCCTCTAAATCAGCCGCATGGCTCACAATATCGCAAAAAAGTAGTGGCTAATAGTCCAAAAGGTACGGTAGTTATCTGAAGTCACCTGACTAGCATTATCGACAATACTAGAGTTTAGTTTTGCGTCAGTGTTGGAGATTTCTCAGCATAAATTGTTTAATTGTATGACTAATGACTTAAAAAAATAATTCGTTAGCAATGATGGCTCAGAGATTGGTAGACAGAAAAAACCGACATTTTAATCCAAAGTAAAAGGGAAACCTATATGTTTGATATGCAATAATTCAGTCGCTATAAACAAGGTAGCAAATATCAAAAGGCATTACACTCAAAACCATCCTGACTATGACGGAAGATTTCCTCCAGGGACAGCTAGGAGGCAGGAACAGCTTGATAGATTAACAAGGCAGGCTAATGGACAGATGGCTATGATGAGGGGAGCTACAAGCTTGCAACAAAGAGCAGCTACTGCTGGTTATGAAGTTTGTTATAAAATTGCCAAGGCAATGGCTTCATACAGCCACAGTGAATTGTTCAAAGAATGCATGGTTTCAGCCGTTCAAGCGCTCTACCCCGAAAAGCTAGATATTCAGCAAGCTGTTCAGTCAGTACCGCTATCTAGGAATATGTGTGCCCGACGGATAGAAGCTATTGCCAATCATGTGACTGAAGGTGTCATATATAACTTGAACAGGTGTGAATCATTTTCAGTTGCAGAAGATGAGAGTACTGACATAAATGATGCTGCTCAGCTGAGTGTGTTTGTTCGGTATTGTCTCAACAACAAGTTTAGTGAGGACCTTGCAGCAGTTATTCCACTGACAGAACGTACGACTGGAGAAAATATATATCAGGCATTCAAGGCTTACATGGACTCCCATAAAGTGTCAATGCATAAGATAATTTCTGTAGCAACAGATGGCGCCCCAGCTATGGTGGGTGTATATTCTGGTTTTATTAATCGCCTGAAAGAAAACAATCCTCAGATGATTGCATTTCATTGTATCATACACGAAAGCATTCTCTGTGCACAACTGAAAGATGAATATAGAAGTCTTATGCTGGACATAATGAAACTGATAAACTTTCTCAAATCAAAATCATCTCTACGACACCGCCAGCTTAGAAAATTTCTGCAGGCGTCTAATTCTCAGTATGATGAATTGTTAGTACACAACGTCAGGTTAGTACCATACTGCTATTTTCGAATTATATTTGACATACTTATTTTCATTACATTATGATGAGGTAAAAAAGCACAGCAAAGTTGTGAATATTGTCAATTATTTTTAATATACAATGTATTTTAATGTATATTTGCAGATGGCTGAGTAAGGGTAAGAGCTTTGCAAAGAGTATGGACTGTAAGACAGCATATTGAGCAGTTTCTTAGTGAGATTGGAGGAGATGAAGCAGAACGATTTTTAGAGATTCTCAGATCGGAGCATTCACTGAGAGACATGGCTTTTCTGACAGACATTTTGGCTCATCTGAATGACCTAAATTTGAAATTGCAGGGTGAAGGTCGTAATGTGGTAGAACTCTGGCAGGCTGTAACATCTTTTAAAGACAAACTCCACTGCTTTTACGAGGACATAAACAGTGATACGAACCACTTTCCAATCATCAGAGAATTTGTGAATGGTCGTGATGATGTCGTGGACCTTACAGCAGCACGCGCTTTTCTCATTGATGTTTCTTCAGAGATGGAGCGTCACTTTGCTGCCTTTGATAGTATCAATGGGATTATTGAGCTGGTTGTGTGCCCATTTCAGGCACATCAGCTTTGGAAAGCCCAAGTTGATAACTTTCCTCATGTTCAGAGAGGTGTGGCAGAATTAGAGCTGTGTGATTTAAAGGCAGATATACGGGCTAAAGCTCAATTTGCTGAGCAAACTATTGTAGGGTTCTGAATGCAACCTGCTGTCCAGGAGAAGTATCCTATGCTATGCAATATGGCAGTGCACTTACTTACTTTCTTTGGTACAACCTACTTGTGTGAATCAATGTTTTCAAAGCTGACATTTATAAAAAAGTAGGTATCGGAGTGTACTGACAGAGGAACATACTCAACAGCTCTTAGCTGTAGCAGTAACCAAAGATAAACCAGATATTGCAGCAATAGCTGCAAAGCAAACTCACTTTCATGTGTCTCATTAACATTACAGATACTTCTTCTGCGCAGTAGATTTTGTTGAGAATAAACCTACATATGTTATTATGTTACACCTTGTTACTTTCATGTTTATGTTCATGTATATATGTTTACTTACACATTACTTAAAATACACATACATTTACATATATACAGCTGTATTCATGCCTGGCCCTCCTAATAAGGCTTGGTTACCTGTTTGCCCTCCAGCAAAAGTATTTGGTCACCCCTGTTCTAGAACCTTCCAGTACCCACTTCAATTCCTAATTGAAGTGGGTACTAGAAGTCATCTCTCACATTCTGCAAACTATTTGAGAGAATTTTGTACAAAGAGTTTTCTAAAACACCTCATGGTGAACACAACTCCTAAGCTTAGGACTACTGAATGTCTGGCATTGTACTAGTAATAAAATAATTACCCAATGAGTTTGAGTAACTTAACTAGCAAACCTAGTAACTTACTATAATAAGAGCTGTGCCATACATCTGAAACTAGCTTGTTACACTACGCGTAATAATCTATAACGCAATCATGAACTTAAAGCGTGCTAGTATGTTCGCAAGCTCTGCATAAGTATGTGTCCTATTATGCCATAGTAAGGTGATGACAATGTAGTAGATTAGCTTGTTAGTTTACAGACCTAAAGGTTTTGAGTTCAAATCCTCCACGAAGTGGACTTTTTGTTTTTAAAACTATATCGCTATAACCGGACAGACGAAGGACACTGAGATTTATATTAATTATTATTATTATTGTGAGTGAGAAAAAAATCGATCCAAATTTTTATCAAATAGTTTTTATTACTAGAGGTGTACCTTTATTATAAAAGTGACATGGCTCCATGTACTAGGTAGTTATTATTACGTTATTATTTATCTAATGTAATATATTATGTTGTTGAGTTCTTGTGCATTTCAGATCTCAGCAAGTTTCAAGCTGGCAACAAGGAAGGCTGTTTATGAGAAAAGCAGCGGCTGGGATAATGACAGCATTGCTACTGACACAGTCAAGTTGCTCCAGGAAAACTTAGAACTGGCAAACACAAAGTTGGTTTCCTATTATATTGCTTTAGCATAGCAGTATATATGGCCTAATCCATAGAGCTAGCCTGGCATACATCTACTATTATTATAGAATAATTCATAGACATATCGACCTCTAGTACGTTGTTTCAAGAGTAAACTGGTGGTCACTATGTTTTCATGACACAGTTCATCTACGAGTTTGCCATCATCTGCAAAATAGAAACAGTAAAAATCCTCAAATTAAGTCAGTTTTGTTACTCGCAAATTTTTACCAAATATTTCATGTTTGCGAAAGATGGAAATGGCACTTGCGAATGATGTGCAGAAAAAGCCTATGACCACAGACATAGGCCTATGCATATACCGTGCTTTCATGGAGGTATTTAGGTTTTTCTTATTTAATATTCATGTATTTGTTGGTATACTAGCGGTAAGTCTGGTGTTACCCAGGATGTCTCTCATTTTTAATCAGATAGCCAGCAGCACAAGTGTAGAGTTTCAACACAATTTTTGATTTCCCTCTGGTGTGATATTATAAATTCTTACATGTGTTGCTCTGGTGTAATATTATACCCTCTTACATGTGTTACTCTGGTGTGATATTATACATTCTCTACTTTTCTGTAGGATAAAGAATATAGAGTCAGTATTAAAGCAGCAGAATGAGTTACTAATGTCTGTTGCGTGTAAGGCTGGAGCGACATGAGATGACAGAGGAAAAGAGTCTGACACAATGTTGGCGTACCCTGATCTTCTTAGATTTATACTGTACAACTGATTTGTACAGTTATAGTAAAACTAGCCTTTTCGTTGTGCTGGTTGAAGTTGTCTAAACTTCCATATTACTATTATTGTTTTTATTTTACTCAAGTTATTACTGTTCACACTGTCAGCATAGTTCACTCGCAGTTGTAATATTCCATGACTTCTACGACAGCGCTATTTACATGTATAGCGAGCCAGTTTAAAAATATTATCTTAATTCAACATTTTGAAGTTAAATAGAAACCACTCTGGTTGCACTTCACCACATCTTTTGATCCATATTAGGTTTTAAACCTGTTTTTAAATATTTGGTCTTTGTTGGTCTCCCATTTTTAGTTGCTAAATTGTGAGCTGACAACTTCTAACAATGCAGCGATGACTACTCACAAAGATGCGGACTTGTGCTGAAGATTTCAAAAGATTTGGACACCTTAAAGATACTTTTTCACAAACTCCATAACTCCATACAATAATATACTAACCAGTTATAAGATAAAAACATAAAAGACCGTGAAAGTATCTCAAAATAACTCTGTTGCTACAGGAAACAGTAATTCCAAAATTTAACAATTTTTGGCTTTTGGACATTTCAAAATTATTGTTTCTACAAAATTATGAAATGACTATCTGGTCAAGATCTCAATTGATAACTTGTGTTATTACGCTGAGTCAACTCTCTTGTCAGTTGTCACTAACAACCAATAATTTTTAAAGGTATCATAAACAGCATATCTTTGCGCTTTGCAATAATCCCATGGCTCAACGTTATAGATTCTTAATCTTGTTATAGTTTTAGTTTATAAAGCTACGAATTTCATGCTTGAAATTTACTGTTTCTCCCTAAAGTGGCTTTCTACCATTCCCTGTTCTTCATTAGGTTGACCCACTCTTCTGGTCCTACATTCTGCTGTGCACAATTTGACCAACTGCTTGCAAGTGTTCATGATAGGTAAACACAGATAGTGTAGGTACTCTTAATAAACAAACACAGGCATGCAGGTGTTCATGACAGTTAGATACAGACAGTGCAGACGTTCATAATAGCTAGACATAGGCATGCATGTGTTCATAATAAATAGACTGACTCATGCAGGTGTTCATGATAGCTAAACACAGGCATGAGGGTGTTCATGACAGATAGACACAGGCGTGCAGGTGTTTATGACAGGTAGACACAGGCAAGCAAGTGTTTATGATAGATAGACACAGGCAAGCAGGTGTTCATGACAGATAGACACAAGAAGAGAGGTGTTAGTTACAACAAGTTTATCTAGCTCGTGTTGCGGCAAGAAATGCTAATTACCTATTGAAATGATAAAAACTACAATCTTAAGTAGTTCACAATTTTCATAGCCGAATTTATACAGAACTTTACTATTTAGGCTTTACAAATAATGAAACATTGTTAACGTTACTTAACAATGCTTAACATTGTTAAACATTGTTAAACATTGTTAGTTGATATTGAAATGTAGTTCTTGCTGGTCACAATGAAGGATTGAATCTGTAGTGCAATAGGAAATATGTAATAAAATTTGTACGCTACTAATTGTCTGTGTCAGGAGATGCTGTATCATTAGAAACACTGTAAACCCACTGCTCACCCAGTAAAGGCAAATATATCGGGTTTATGGTATGTCCTAGTTAGCTATGGCCAATCAACTAGTATGGCTTGGTATTCCATTACTTACTTCCTTTCTATTCATGACTATTTAACCGTTTATTAAATCAACCACTCGTGTCAAAGACTTATAGTCGTGATCTAACACCTCATTGGCTAAAAACTTGATAGTCGCATCCTGGATGAAAAGCACATGAAAGAAAAAAAAAGATAGATATTGCATGATATTGCTTGTTTCTATACAGTGGACTGAGTCCTTAGCTCCAAAAATATTCAATGTTCTGTAACCAGAGGTCTTTCATGGAACTACTATCCGAATGCTCGGCATTGCACGGGTATTAAAAACAGCTTATAAACAGTGGCAGGTAATGTAGTTGCCATTGACTAATTTGAGTAAGCTAGTATACATATTACTAAACTTATTAATAAGAGCTGTGAGAGCAACCTTTAGTGACATTGCACGCAACACAAAGTCGCTATGAGTATTTTAACCCAGAGAATGACTATCTACCCAATGAAACCATAGTATCTCATGTAGTTTAACGGGTCAGCTCACTGCCTTGTGAACGGGATATTCCAAGATCAAATCCTCTGCTACATGTATATGGATTTTTCATTGCTAGGGTTTCATCGCTAAAACTGGACATAGGGTGTACAAAACAAACACTGGATTTATATATATAGTAGAAATGCTCATCAGATAGTCTATATAAGTTCTATATAACTGTTTTGTTAATGCCTAGTATGAACATAGCTTTAGCCACTTCCATGGAATGATGATTCCATATTTTCCTTTTTTATTTCTAAAAGTTGTGGAGACTTTTTATAGACTTGGACAAAAACCTCATTGAAGATGTTCATATATATTATAAAGTGCTGGATGACACATGGTTTCTATTATTGACTCTTTTAGTATTGACTGGTATCTCAGATGAATAACTGTTATTGTTGAATATCAGACTAAAAATATTACTTGTTATACGATTCCCGATTTACCTTGACTGATACTCAATACCTGATTGATGGAGTGAAATAACTAATCGCTCATTGAATTACTTTAATGAAAACTTCAATAAAGATTTTAATATAATGCAATATGTTAGATCGAATCTCCATTGTTGGTTTTCATAGTATTTATAGCTCCACATTATTACTTATATGATTCATGGTTTACCTTACTTATACCCAAGTACGTAATTGATAGAGTTGAATGAATAATCGCTAGAAAATTGATGAGATGAGATGTAAAGAAGCTAGACAGACATTCACAGCAATAAATCATATATAAGCCAGACCAGCTCAAGCGTGGCAAGGGAAGTCCACTATCATTGGCTAACAGGTAGGCTTATTCTTACTCTTATCAATGTGATAAAGCACCATCATGCTCTTGTCTCGTAATCATTCAAAGGCACTGCGTTGCCTCATCACAACACGGATTGTTAGATGCTTGTATCAGAATGCCCACATCAAATCATACAAGAAAGAAAAGCGCTCAAACATTGCGTATTTCACACATAAGAATGACAGACATGTCGACAGCTAATGGATATTCAGTCAAAGCCTTGCTCAGTCTTCAAGAGGTAAGTTCCCATCTCTAATTAGTTTCTTCTGTTTAACCAGTACTTTGAGGTTGTGTGATATCAAAGCTGAGTGTACCGTGACCTTTCAACGAACTTCTAAGTCGATTAACTGATGACAGAATATATCTATTCAGTCCCTCTCTCTTGCAGTCGGTTGTTTCGACAATGACCGTTTTGTGGTTTAGACTTTATTACAGAATTCCATGCAGCTCTGTTTTCTTCCTTCTCTTGTCATCTGTGTGAGTCTAGTGAACAGCTAGTGTAATTCTAGATGTATCTATTCAATAGAATTCCCTAAAATGTATGCCAGGTGATGTTCATAAGACTCCTCTTTGAACCGCTGGCTGCCTGTAACAGCTACATCTACGCAAAAAACTTAATCTATTTCACTCCTTAATGGTTGACTTGCAACAAAATTCATATTACAATTATTTGATATCAAAAGATTCACCATGTCTTACTCCGCTGTGTTGTAGGTGCAAAATATATGGAAATGTGATTACAAGCTCTTAAAAGCTAAAAAACGAACAGTTAATTGCAGCCGTGCGAGACCGCCATAGTTTGGATTCTCTTTCCAAAACGGCTCAAATGTGATGTAGTTGTGGGAGATGGTTTCTGTTTACACTTTCATGCAACCTAATTTTTCGAAATATTTTCACAAATATACTTCACGCATTTAATAAAACCATGTCTATTGTTCTTACGCGTCTGTTTTATCGTTATTGTAATGCTGTCACTTTTAGCACTGATATCTTATAACTTACCGTAAAAATTCATTTAATTTTTTAACCTTACCTCGAAGGAGTACATATCATTGTCTGATAATCATGACGAGCCTGTTGGTCACCTGTGATAATCGAAAATTGCTGCAGAAACTATTTGCGAAGTATTGGGTCACATGATCAGATTACGACTTGATGATTAGATCATGTCGAAACAAAACTGTAAAGTAGCAAGCATCTATATTTGATACGGAGTCTTCGGTAAAACCCTAAGTGTTTGTCATAAACTAGTGCTACGATAAGTTACATATCGAGCTTTTTATTGGTCTTTCGATTCACGTGAGAACATCATGTGACAAGACAATAACCAAACTGTAAGGACTACGCCAGAGAAATAAACAGATTCCAATCTACGGCGGCTTTTCGTTTTTGAGCTTTTAAAAGCTTGTAATCACATTTCCACATATTTGGCACCTACAACACAACAGAGTAAGACATGGTGAATCTTTTCATATCAAATAACTATAATGTGAATTTTGTTGCAAGTCAACCTTTAACAATGTTTTTGTTTTGCACTATTTTATCAGCTAAGAAACCTAAGACTGTTCATCTCACAAACACCTTTCAATCTCTTGAAGTCATTTTATAAACTAATAGTTTGCAGGGTCTGTATGAGATCGTCTCTTCATAAACCGGGGTTGCTGAAAAGTCCATATATTTCTTCCTTTACGCTATGGTCCTCTTATCTCTTCCATATTCGGTGTATTTTCAAGAGACGAAATTTCTTATAAAAATTTTGCTCAATTTATTCCTTCGCATACAATAGTTTATGCAAAATCTCATTTGCTAACAGTAGACATATCTAGGCACTAATTAAAATATATGTTCTTCATTTACTCTCTACTCTTGAATGCTTTTACACATTGGGGAAGAAATTTGAGATATATATGCGTAATTAAGCAGAACTGGTAATACCATAGCTACATCCAAGTGGTCTCTTCTAGTCCAGTCTAGCTGTAGGTCTCAATGGCAAGTTCTATTATGATTTCAATATGTTTGCTGTTGGATCAGAAAAACATAATTCTGTACTAACCCGTTTTCATAAGATTTTTAGAAATCCATTCATTCGTTACATTATATTTTAATGCTACTGATGCACTATGAATAATATTAATGTAATTGATAACTCACTACAAATATTTTACAAAACCAATGAATTTTTTGTGATGTAATATAAAGCAAACAACGTTGCAATGCAGGTTGTTGTGGTTGTGTCTCATTTTACAATTCAGGCATATAGCGCTTAATTATTTATAAGCCAGTTTCTTCGTAGACGTCATTTTATTACAATAGTTTTAAATTGATTTTTTGACAGAATCAAACTCATTTAGCAACCCTGAATGCAGGTTTTATACTAGTACCCTGGCAGTTTGGAGTGCCATAGAGATCGTCAAGTGTCAATAAAGCACCAGGAATAACTACATGTATATACACAACAATTATATGAATAACTACATGTATATACACAGCAATTATATGAATAACTACATGTATATACACAGCAATTCTAAAATCTCTGGTGTTGATGATTGGGCAGGTGATAGTGCGCTGACCAGTGATGCACAATACTGTGAGTTTAAATCCTTTGCAATGTAATCTTTTTTCCCAACCTGTGAATAAACCGACGGACAAACACGGTTCTTATTATAGTAAAAATGATTAAACTCCTTCTATACACGCTACACAACTCAACTCTCAAATATCTCAACTTTAGAATATACTATACACGCTACACAACTCAACTCTAGAATATACTAGACATTGCGCTGGTGTATTCGTTTCTAAACCTCCAACTGAATCTAAATTCAGTTTTCAATACGAATCTATTGACTAGATTTGATTATCATCTAACCTGTTTTTAACACTTGGCTGTAACTGAAATAATTAGATGAACTATTCAGAACACCAAAAGCATAACCAACAGTGTGTTTACTAAAGAACTAATGCTTGATGATCTCAATGCTAAAAAGAGATGAGTACGAGACCAGAAAACCTCTTTTAATAAAATTATTTGAAAATTGTTTCTTGTTTTTCAATTTAGTTGGTGAGATCAGATAGTGTAAAAGATGTTAGCTGTAAAAACCTTTTGGTAACATAGATGATTACAAATTTTTTATAAAAAAATGAGTTGATATGTTGTAAGCCTTGTAGATATTTAAAACATTGAGATATTAACTTACCATGTACTGCAATAATGTACACCCAGCTTTATTAGCAAGACTTAACTAAAAAACTATGAGTCAGTACTGCACTCTGAAGAGTAATCAATTTTGGCTATTTGACTCACACTTAGCACAAACACAGACAGAGGACTAGAAAACACTAATAAAAAAGACTATTCTTTGGCATGTAAATTACTTCACTTTGTCATGTAGACAAAAAAGCTATACAGTTCATCAGTATATATACATATTATATGAGCAATGCTGAATACTAAATACAATAGCAATACTAAATCTGTAACAGTGGCGAGGTGTCAGACTGTTTGTAAGAAGTCAGTCCTTAAAGTTCTCATAACAAAGTTCGCTGATTCATTCTTCTGACAGTTGAAACTGAGATTTTATGATTCAACCTCAGCTGAGAGCCATTTATCATCATTAGTTATGCACCTTGTTCTAACTCAAGCAAGTATGATTGTTTGCGAACTTCATTTAGAATTCCATAGCTTTATTCAAAATTTAGGAGTTGAATCATAATCGACTTGGACATTATTAGAACTCCCCTAGCAGTCTGCTGTGTCGTGTGTAATCTTTACTATAATAAGATCCAAGTTCATCCGTCTATCTGAAGCCACGGTAACAGTGTTAACAAAAAAATTGCTTCGTGCGGTAGTCGAGCTCAGACACTCTGGTTTACAGACCGGCGCACTAACCACTACAATACTTAGCCACCTTACCGCTTCATGGGATAATTATGCAATACTGATCTCTCGCGGTGCACGGGACTGTCAAGTGTATTAGTCTTTACTATAATAAGAGCCGTGTCTGTTCGTCCAAAGCCACAGCAATTGCGTTATGAGAACAAAAAAATTGCACGGGGCTGGAATCGAAACCAAAGCTATGGCATGCACGCTATCACTATGCTACTCGATCACTTATCCAATTTTGAGAATAGTTGTGTACATACTTATTATGCTTGCTGATGTTTCACAGTGCACGGGAGTACCAACGTACTAGTATTTTCTATAATAACAACAATGTCCATACGTTTGTACGAAGCCATGCTTAGAGACTAGGAAAAATACTGCCCTGTGTAGGAATCAAAACCGGATGCTCAGATCTTCATTCAAGCACACTACCATCTTGCCACCCCACCACTTTGCCACATCTAAGAATAATTGTGCACATAGTTATTACATGTGATGATTCTTAAAGGCTGCCAGCCTACTAGTAAGTATAATAAGGAACAGCGCAATTATATCACAGCTTGACAAGGCAGTGAATTGGTGTAGTTGGTAGAGTGTTGATATGCCAACCAAAAAGTTGCAGTATAAATCCCGTTACAAGCAATCTTTTTTATTGCTTCTAAACATGGATTTGGATGGACGCGGTTCTTATAACAATTAAAATTAGCAAACGATGAAATAAAAGTAAGAAATTAATAGTAAAAGTGTATATATCAAAGGGGCAAAGAATAATTATGATATTCTATTCTCCAGGCAGCTGAGGTGGGAGACTATGAACGGGTACAGCTACTACTCTCCCAGAAAAAGATGAACGTAAACTTGCTAGATAGGGTGGGTGAAGCAGCCCTCCACAAGGCTACAGAGAATGGGCACCTGAAGGTGGTTCAGCTTTTGGTTGAACACCCGATGTTAGGTATGAGATGAGCTTCCTTTGTAATCTCTCTTTTTTCTATATATATTTTTCAAAGTTGGTTGTGTGTATGTATGTGTATATGTGTGTATGCGTGTTCAATGTTAGCTATTAAAATCTTGAAATTTATAATCTCCGCTCTGATGGATTTGAACTCACAGAGATTGATACCACAAGATTAATTCTACTACTCTACTACTGCGCTCTACTACTGAGCCATACAATGCGTAATGATATAAGACGTTATCATATACAGTATACCAGTATGCCCATTCTAATTATTTTAGCATCGCACCCATGCATTATGATGCCCCTGTTAAAAATACATTTTTCGAAAGGTTCGATTACAATATCTGGGGACAAGGCCAATTCTTCTCACGCGGACAATTATATTATCTCCTTGAGAAGAACCTCGACATTCTCTCTCCGTTCGGTCAGACAAAGACAGTACGATATCTCATTTTTACATTTGCACCAATATCAAGAGATACCAGTATCCAGAGGTACCAGTATCGTCATATTCAAAGTTTTGATTGATAGCTTCTAGTGGAACAGTAACATTTTTTTATACACACACACTTCTATGTAAGAATTATTATTATTAATTCTACATATTCAAAATTTTTATTTTGTTTTCTCAGTTCGTATTAATTGTATAATTACTGCATCATCTTTTATTTCAATTGTAGCAAAACCAATTCAATTTAGCTATTGCTTGCTAATTATTTCACATTTAGATCTTTTTATAAAGCCCTACATAAAGCCCTTTGTTAAAAAGCATTTTCATAAACTATAAAACCCTTTTAAAGTTTTTTTATCTTTTTAATTTATTTGACCTGCACAAAACATTTTTTTTCATGATATGAAGTTTGAAAGTTATAGTTGCTTGACAAAGTTTGAAAACCTTTACAGTTGTTTTTATTTTTCTCCTAATTTATTTCAACTACACGAAACACTTTTCTCATGATACTAGTTTGAAAGTTAGAATGGGAAATTTTGTTATATGTTAAATACAAATCAATTTTCTGTGCAAAGACTTTTTTATTACCCGGGCAATGCCAGGTAGCACAGCTAGTATAGACATATAGGAGAGTGTGTGAGCTTCATACATATATGGTACGTAGACAAATTGAATTTTTCTTGAATAGCAAATTTTGTTATAGGTTAAATACAAATCAAATTTTTGCCCAAAGGCTTTTTTATTACCTGGGCAACGCCGAGCATTCAGTAGTCTCTGTCTATAATCAGTATAGTTTATCCTGGATCTACTAACATGAAGTGGAGCTGTCAGGTGATAAAATCTCTATTTAATCAATTGCATTGCAAATACTAGTTTCAAATTTAAAAAATTTTATTTTACAAAGCGTGAGTGCGAATAAAAAGCGAACAAAGTTTTTTCTTGGAAGATTTTGATTGTTTTGCTAATTCACGTACCATCGAGCTTGCTATCGCCCTTACACATGCATTGACCTTATTTTTCATCAGCTATATGAGTTGCAATCTGGTCAATCCTGTTAAAATATAATGGATTGCGTAATCGTTTGACAAGGATAATTTGTAGCTTTCGAGACTGTTACTACGGTATTATAATTGTTGCATTTTTAAGGCCTGAGGCATCTGAAATTACACTATTATTACTTGCAACATCGGTTAGAATGAGTGCGAACTCATTGTCACAGATATCAGCTGAAATTGAGTAGCAGATTATCAGCTCTTAAACCCGTAACTGTAGAGCAAAAATAAATATCTTCAGAACATTTTACATGAGCCATTTTACTTTTATAAACTTCAGAAGAAGTGTTGTTTATCATTATGACTATGTTTTGTAAGCAAGTTGGTGACACACTAGCACAACAGCTCCTTGTAGGGTCTAATTTAAGTGTTCGAAGCCTACATATTTTAAAAACCTGTTGAAAACACAAACAGGGTTTTCACCTTTAATGTAAGTACATTTGCACATATTGTTGCCCCACGGGTATGAGTTTTACTTGAGACGTTTATTTCGTTTTGAGGATTGGTATTTGCCTCGATAAGGCACTCCCAAGTTAACATACCAATCTGCCAGTTGCATTAAACACAAGTGAAGATGTCAAGGGCAAAGATAATCATGCGTGCTAGAAGCAATCAAATAACAGTGATTTATAGGAAAGCTAAGAGTTAATCTTTTTGATCTACTTTCTAAATTTTTCATTAAGCATAACATTATGTTAACAAATACTTTCTGACTTGGTCTCTCAAGAACCCCACAAACTTTTACTCTCATCCCTTTTGCATGACACATTTAGGCTAACAACCTTTTTCATTGCCCTTTTCTTTTGGTTCCCCTTCCCCCACAATTAACTATTAACTGATTGCTATATATTATTAATTGATAATAATATTTTTTGTTTTGCAATTACATGGCAATTGTACCGAGCAACCTTATATCATACTGACGATGATAATAATGTTTAGGATTAAAATTTTAATTATTAGTAATTATAAAATTTAGTAACAACTAGCAGTAAGCGAGGCGATGCTTTTTCATTTTTAATCAAATAGGTGGCTGTTCAAGAGGCTCTTTTCTCAGGAACCAGGAGAGTTGTGAAACCAAAGTTTTTGCAACTTGGTGGAAGAGATATTACACATGCTTGTGATGTTTGGATAAAATTGGCAAAAAATGTGGAGACATAACATTTAAATGAGCTAACAGACACGCAATATGACAACGTGAGATTTATTATTAAGGGTTATAAAAAAAACTCAAAATCGACACGCTATCATCTAAAGTTTCACTTATTGATATTTTTGAAGCCTACTTGCGTGGGCTACCTTTAATCTTACATTACACAAGGTCTCATCATATTCTCTAGCTCTAAAAATAGACAAAAGTCCTCCGTTGTTCCTACGCAATGAACAACGTCTAAAATTAAGGCTGAACTGTATTATATTATTGTTTATTATTATGATAGTACTGATAGAGAAAGAATCATTTTTTGTAGATATTAACAGCTACTGCAAGAATGGTTATGCTGCCGTACATCTCGCTGTTAAACATCGGAGACAGGAAATACTTAGACTATTATTGAGTCACGGAGCCAGGATGGACTTGATGTGCTCTACTGGTAAATCTGCTCTGCACATGGCTGCCAGGAAAGCAAATAAAGATCTCATCGAGGTACGCGTGTTGTAGGCAGCTTGTGGCATAAAGAGCTACCAGTTCTTCATTTTAAAACTTGGCAACATTTATTGTTTGTAAAGTAAAACAATATTATCTAGTTTTAACAAAGTTCATAATTAGTTATTCTCTTGGTAAATGACTGTGGCAGTTGGTGGCAAGCGAGCTGCTGTAATAACAGGTAGCAAATATGTCTCATCAATTATACACTGGGTGCAAATCACAACAATAAAGGGTTCAAATCTCAGTATTAAAGCTGTTAAAACGTTTTTATGGACAGAGTTGTTTACTCTAAGATGGTCTGATCTTGAAGTCATAAATTAGCAAGTTAGGAGTTTATAAAAAAAGCCTTTATAAATCAATTATATAAAAAAATTAGTTTGGCTCTTTTACCATAAAGATACAAACAATTATTTCCATGTTAGAACTCAATTCAAAAGACTTTTTTTTAAAATGTAAACAGCGTTGCTATGGTTACATTTTCTTTCCAAAGTTAATTTGGTAAGTTAAGTTATAGTAAGTCAGCATCTACATCCTAAAGGTAGGCTTGGTCAGGTATTGAATAGATGCTCTACGCAGCTATAGAGTTGAGGGCATTGTCTGTGTACAAGATTCAAAGCCTTCGCAATGTAAGACATTGATGTCATGCACTGATGGAGTCACCGGACAGTCTAGTAGAGTTGATGGAAGTAAATAACGAGATCTACTACACATGAGCCTTACTACAATGTATGACTCATAGAGCTCATGGAGTCGTCAGACGGTCTAGTAGAGTTTATGGAAGTAAATAATGTGATCTACTACACATAAGCTCTACTACAATGTATGACTATAAGCTCATGGAGTGACCAGACAGTCTAGCGGAGTTGATGGAAGTAAATAACGAGATCTACTACACATGAGCTCTACTACAATGTATGATTCATGGAGCTCATGGAGTCGTCAGACGGTCTAGTAGAGTTGATGGAAGTAAATAATGGGATGTGAAATTGTAGATGTGTGACTATAAGCTTAATGATAAACAGATTAAATAGGATTATATTAAGCTCTCATAACCAGCTGTTTGAAAAGGTAAAAAACGGATATTTTAGGTGTTTATATATCGCCATCATCTCTAACAATGCGTCATTAGTGACAGGGCTCGCTTTAAGACTGTTACTAGTTCGGTATACAGTATACAAGTCTGTTGGTGGTGTTACACATGGTAAAATCTGTAGCATCTTGAATTTGTTCAGATTCTTGCATAGCATTAAAACATATTTACATTGTACAGGAGCTTTCCAAATTACTTTGTTCACCCTTTAGAGCCCTACCTCTGTGCCTCTCTATTGATTGTAGGAAGCTCATCTGATACGTTTCCTAATGTGTGCATAATTTTCATATGAAACCTCTCCTTGAATAATCCATTGCCATGCAGTCCGCACCTCGTATTGACCTAAAAAACAAATTATATATACTATTATCGGTATTTTATGAAGACAGTTCTATTTGTTCGATGTTTGTATAAACCTTAAGGGTGGAGATTTATTTTCCAATTGTTTCAAATCAACATTTTATCAAACTATGACTAAATAGAGAACTGCGGATATTTCATCTTTTTACCAGTTCAAATGACAGTTGTTCAGCTTTAGCTCTGCCCTGGTGTTGTATTCGAGGTGACTCATTTGCTAGTAGTAAAGTCCTACTTCTTTTGCTATGCATTATTAAAATTAGTAAATCATTTAATCCTTATTTATTATTTAATTGTTATTTAATGCAATAATCGTTATTATTTGTTATTAAAGATTAACTTATACAGAATGTTAGTTAATTTTCATCAGAAAGTGATTTTATATCATTTATGATTGCTTTTGATATTTGAAGTGATCTGGTTGCCAGGATGTTTCAACATTAAAATCGATAAACCTTTATTGCAGTTAAAACATTTAGATTGAGTGAAAGTGACCAATAGTTGCAAAGAGATCGAATAGAAACGTGTAACGCTGCAACTTAAACGCAATAACCGATTCCGTCGCGATATGTACTATCGCAACGATATCAGCTAGTGATGTCGTTTTGCACGTCTTTTTCTTCTGAGTGCTCTAACCACGATCAAGTTTATCAATTTCATTCTTGAAACATCTTACCAGTCAGATCATCTCAAACATCAAAAACACCCGGAAATGATAGAAAGATAGCGATATTTTCTGATAACTCTACCAAAATATTGTGTAAGTTCATCTTTGACAGGAAGTAGTGATTGCTAGGCTAGTAAGCAGACCTGAAGATTAATCTCACTGAGTTTAGTTAAATTCAGACATTTTTTCATTACTCCTGATGTGTTAGTTCTACAGCCACGCAGCAATACTGATAAAGATTTAAAAGAACTAAACAGGAAGTGTGCCATATGTCTAATTTTTCAATTGGCAATTGGAAGTAGTAACTAGCTTAGAATGAGCTGATAACATATCATCTCTAGTCATTAGTCTGACAGATGGCATTTATTTGTTATCTTGATATGAAGAACTGGTTTTCCCATCATCTGAGTATGTTAACAAATACAATCAGCGTCACATAAACATCTCATAATTGATTGCTACTCGCTATTTGCTAAATCTCTTTACTCCCCAGTACTAGCTTTGTAAGTTCTGGACTTTTGTAGAATAGTATGAAGGCATCTTTTACATGCTCTGTTGCTAGTGTCAGCAAAATAGCCACTAAGTGATGCGGAAGCAGCCAATCACATGCTTTGTTGGAAAATATTTAGTAGCAGGTGTTACTCAGCCAGCCCCACTCTAATATAGATTGTTTACCTGCAGGTGTTACTCAGTCAGCCCAACTGTAATATAGATTGTCTACCTGCAGGTGTTACGCAGTCAGCCCCACTGTAATATAGATTGTTTACCTGCAGGTGTTACTCAGTCAGCCCCACTGTAATATAGATTGTTTACCTGCAGGTGTTACTTAGCCAGCCCCACTGTGATGTGGATATCAGAAGCAGAAGTAACTCAACTCCTCTACATTTTGCTATCAAAAGTGGATCGTATGACATTTGCCAACTGCTGGTATGGTTTGAATAAGTCTAGTTCATTGTTGCCAGCCATACGCGGCGGCGTAAGCACTCGTAGATTACTAAGAAGAATTGCAAATTCAGATGTTTAAAAAACCTTAAAGCTCACACCTGTAAAGAAATTTATTGTTCTGATTTCTCAGAGTGTTAAACTGTTGAGGTTTTAGTTAAGTCAAGTGATTCAATATTCCTTCACTTATGATAATGTGTAAAGAACCCTTCATTTGGGGAAGAAACCTTGGTGTGAGTATTCCCTCACTTATGATAATATGTAAAGAACTTTTTGTTTGGGGAAGAAACCTTAGTGTGAGTATTCCCTCACTTATGCTAATATGTAAAGAACCTTTCGTTTGGGGAAGAAACCTTGGTGTGGGTATTCAAATTCTTTACAGCTTAAGCTTTGTAGACATAACAAACTGTTGAAATTACTACAAGAAGCTAAAAATGACAAACCTGGAAATATGTTTTTTGCATCTTTTAGACATTGTAGCTAGATGCTAGAGGTATCTAAACATAGATTACTCCAAAAAAATATGAAGTCCTCCACTTCTCTCTGGTTTAATTTCTTCAAAACTTTGTACTACGATTATGTTTGTGACGTAGAGAAGTAGCTTACTGTCTTTGAAGTTCTATAAGGGGCTTTTATTTGATTCTTTTATCTTCTGCTACAAGATCTGAAGCTAATCTAGGTTACTCTCCACATCCAGAATAACATCAGACTGTCACGAACACCCGTGACGGTATTTCAACATACATGTAAAATGCAATTTATAGACTATCTCTTTATTGATAACACAAGAAGGTAAACAACCTCTCCTGTATTGTTAGATAAACTCTGGCGCGAGTGTTTGCAAAGAAGATATTGGACACCAAACTGCGCTGATTTTAGCAGCTGTGGAGAAGAATGTAAATATTCTGCAGTTGATCATTGATACAGGTAAGAAAAGGAAGACAACTCCCAGTAAGCGAAGCATGTTAAGTAACATACATGTTTGATACGACATGAAAAACTTGCTGCTGATATAACTTGTTTTCTTATTGAACTTTCCCAATGGTTGTTGTATAGTTTTGAGGAGCGCGAGTGAGTTATTGATCATTTTTTTTATCACTTGATAATTTTTGCTATAATAAGAGCCGTCTCCTTCTGTTCAAAGCCATGGAATGAGGCTGAAAAGATATCACCAAATGAGGTTTAAACTCACAACATTTCACTTGCCAGCCCTGCAACCTACCCTCTGCGCTAGTCATCCATCTTCGTGGTTTATAGAATACCTATGCACATACTTATTCCCTGTTCCACATTGCCACACCTGATGATCTCTTATATTATAATAAACAAAATATTTATTTATTTGTTGATCTATTGATCTATTTATCTATATTTTAATCTATCTACCCAAGTGCCTATCTATTTATGATACACCGCCCTGACAGGATAATAGTATGTATAATCCTTGCTATCAATCAGCTATAATGATACCAAAGTGATGACTAATTCTGTTAGAATAGTTCCGGGCAATTTAGGCTACAATATAAATATGAAATATTTAGCTGCATGTCATGAAATTTAAAAAATTGGATTCTGAAACAGCCATGTAAGTCATTGACATAGTTTCTTCAGCCTTGAATTTTGTCTAAAATTTGAATTTTGCGTTATAACTGGAAAGGTTCAAAACATTTCTGAAATAATTCCGTAGGTTTTGGAAGTAGCTATTTTCAAATAATTAAACAATCATGTATTCTGTCATAGATATTTCCTCACTGGCAGGTCACATAGTGTGACCAACTTTTTATTCAGTTGCTTGCCACTGATTATAAGTTTGATATCGATAGAACATGACAATTACTAATATATCTCACATTCTTAATTTGATCGACGGAAGTGTATTCCAACCTCGTCAATTATTTTCGAGTTCCAATTTCCAAAGTTGATATAGGAATTGGTAATTCAAGCATACTTTAATATTGCTAGCACATTCTGAATTAGATAACAATTATATAATATTTACAGCAAAATCCAAGTATGGCAGTTTTAAAAGTTATCTCCACCAGAAAGACCATGAAGGGTCTACTGCGTTACATCTGGCTGTTGTTAATAATCACTGTGAGCATGTGAAACGTCTGCTTGAGGCCGGAGCTGATGTGAACTGTGTCAAGGTCGGTAATACTTGGTTCCTACATGTTATAGCTGCTTGGATTCACTCATCATAGCTTTCTTCTCAACTGGCTAAGATCACAGTACACCAAACTTTCTGAACTATTCTGATATGGCTTTGTTTGGTCTTGTCAGAGAATGATATTTGAAGTGGTTATGTATAGAAGATATACTATGTGTGTGTATATGTTGCAGACAGACAGTTCAACTGCGTTGCATCTGGCAGCCATGTTTGGATTTGTTAAAATCGCAGAGCTTTTGGTGAAAAATGGAGCAGATCTCCATGGTACTACAGTCAGCAAGCAAACGCCTTTACATAGGTACATATACAATGCACATCTGTAGAATGTTCTAGAATCACAGCAAAGCATTATTACAAACAGACAGAATAATTTACTATTAAATACTGAATGATATTCTTTGCTATAGCAGAAACTTTACTATAATAAAAGATGTGTCTGTCAAAGCCACGGGTGGGTGTTGGAAAAACAGTGGCATCACCCGGGATTCGAACTCAGACAGCTGACCTAGCAAACAGGTAGACTGCTATCAGCGCCACTCGAATTGACTTGACATGACTTGGCTGTAAATGAAAATAATTTTGCAGATAGTTATGAAAAATGGCGATCTCTCGCGGGGCACTCGACTGCCAGAGATGTAATATAGATAAGATTACACTCTCATAAAGTTAACATTTTATTAGATAGATACAGTAGGTTGGTGTTTAGGTTCTATCTCATTACACGGTTGGTTTAAATACAGATTGATGAAAATATCATCACATAAGGTAAACAGAACAAATATCTTGGTAAGAGAGAGTTGAGTTCTCTAGTTAAAAGGACCACGCCATCACATAGGTAAAAACATAGTTTTGTGGTTAGTTGCTAAGAGCACTGCGCATAACTATAAAAGGTCTTGTTTGTATGACTCCCTGCACAGTTGTGTTTCCGTGAAATCAGACTGAGCACTATAACCGTAGCAATGAAGTATTTATGAACATTTGTAACTGTAGGGCAGCTGCCTTCGACTCACGGAGTGACTTTGCTCAGCTCATCATGCTCAATGTAAGTAAAAACTATCTGTCAGTAGCTGCTATCTATATATAGCAACTATCTGTAAGCAATGACTGTCTGTCAGAAACAGCTATCCGTATATATAGCAACTATCGGTAAGCAATGGCTATCTGTCAGTAACAGGTTTCTATAAGCCGTAATCAGCTATAAGTAACAACTATTTGTAAAAACACCTTTGTGTAAGTTAGTATTTACTGATAAAATTGTCTTACATCTATATACTCGACCTTCAGACAACCTTGTGTTTCATCATTATTATAACTCTTCAAAGGAGCTCAAACCTTAGCCATGAAGCTAAGTAACTCTAAAAGGTTTTTCTATAATCATTACAGAGTGCACATGCTAGTTATACCTTACTAACAGGTATTATAATGTATTTACCTTTTTTAGCCTGAGTTCTTTAATAAAATTGATTGTCTTTCATTTACCATCCAATACATTTAAATTAAGTTGCAATATTCTTATAGCCTATACATATTTAAGATTGAGACAGTTGTAATGTTATCATGTTATGGTTTACAGGGAGCAGACATAAATGCAGTAGATGTTAAAGATATGTCTCCACTCCACTATGCAGTGAGAAAAGGGCGGTTAGAAATAGTACGATTTCTCATCAGTAATGGCGCTCTGGTTGATTTGACAGATGATTTGGGTAGAAGTATTCTGCATCACAGTGTCATCAGCAACCAACTCTCATGCCTTGAATTATTGGTTGAGCTTTTACCTCAGGTAGGTGTTTCTACGACCTACTCTAGCTGCTGAACTCTAATCTAAGTAAAGGTTTCTATGACCGACACTACCTAGTGTACTCTAACTTAGGTAGGGGTTTCTATGGCCGACACTACCTGCTGTACTCTAACTTAGGTAGGGGTTTCTATGACCAACACTACCTGCTGTACTCTAACTTAAGTAAGGGTTTCTATGACCGACACTACCTGGTGTACTCTAACTTAAAGGTTGACTTGCAACAAAATTCACATTACAGTTATTTGATATCAAAAGATTCACCATGTCTTACTCTGTTGTGTTGTAGGTGCCAAATATGTGGAAATTTGATTACAAGCTCTTAAAAGCTCAAAAACGAAAAGCCGTCATAGAGTGGAATCTCTTTATTTCGATGACGTAGCCACCAAATTTGGTTATTGTCTTGTCACGTATGTTCTCACGTGAATTGAAAGGCCAATAAAAAGCTTAATATAAAACTTATCGTAACACTAGTTTATGACAAACACTTCGGGTTTTACCGAAGACCCCGTATCAAATATAGATGCTCGCTACTTTACAGTTTTGTTTCGACTTGATCTAATCATCAAGTCGTAATCTGATCATGTGACCCAATACTTCGCAAATAATTTCTGCAGCACTTTTCGATTATTACAAGTGACCAACAGGCTCGTCATGATTATCAGACAATGATATGTACTCATTCGAGGTAAGGTTAAAAAGTTTTAACGATTTTTTACGGTAAGTTATAAGATATCAGTCCTAAAAGTGACAGCATTACGATGACGATAAAACAGACGCGTAAGATCAATAGACATAATTTTATTGAATTCGTGAAGTATATTTGTGAAAATATTTTGACGAATAAGGTTGCAAGAAAGTGTAGACAGAAACCATCTCTCACAACTACATCACATTTGAGCCGTTTTGGAAAGGGAATCCAAACTACAGCGGTTTCGTGTGGCTGCGATTTTCTGTTTGTTTTTGAGCTTTTAAGAGCTTGTACTCACCTTTCCACATATTTTGCACCTACAACACAACAGAGTAAGACATGGTGAATCTTTTCATATCAAATAACGGTAATGTGAATTTTGTTGCAAGTCAACCTTTAAGTAGGTGTTTCCATGGCCTCCACTACCTGGTGTACTCTAACTTAAGCAGGTGTTTCTATGACCTACACTCCTGGTGTACTCTAACTTAAGTAGGGGTTTCTATGACCGACACTACCTGGTGTACTCTAACTTAAGTAGGTGTTTCTAAGACCGACACTACCTGGTGTACTCTAACCTAAGTAGGGGTTTCTATGACCTACACTACCTGGTGTATTCTAACTTAAGTAGGTGTGTCTATGATCGACACTACCTGGTGTTCTCTAACTTAAGTAGGTGTTTCTATGACCGACACTAGCTAGTGTACTCTAACTTAAGCAAGTGTTTTTATGGCCTACACTACCTGGTTTACTCTAACCTAAGTAGGTGTTTCTATGACCTACACTACCTGGTGTACTCTAACTTGAGTAGGGGTTTCTATGACCGACACTCCTGGTGTACTCTAACTTAAGTAGGGGTTTCTATGACCGACACTACTTGGTGTACTCTAACTTAAGTAGGTGTTTCTATGACCGACACTACCTGGTGTACTCTAACCTAAGTAGGGGGTTTCTATGACCGACACTACCTGGTGTACTCTAACCTATGACCGACACTACCTGGTAAACTCAAACCTACGGTAAGTGGGGGTTTCTATGACTTACTCTACCTGCTGTACTCTAACTTAAGTAGGTGTTTCTATGACCCTCACTACCAGGTGTATTCAAAACCTCTAACGTACGAGAGTTTGTATGACAACTGTAACGTACTGTGGTTAGTTGGTTGCTTACACTAGCCAAGTAGTATTTATTTTTCAAATGCAGCAGATTATAGTATACTCGTTTATGGTGGAAGACTGCTGCATCAAGATTAACAACTTTTTGCGTATAGACACTGCTATGCAATAAAAATTAAATTGCTTTGTCGAAAACTGAGCCCACTTTCTCTGCAATTTATCTACTCAAGAAAGTTATGGTTTGCGACGAGTAATTGTTAGATCAAACTGATCTTGCTTCCTACATGAATTAAATTCATACATCAATGTATGCTGTCGACAATAGATCTGATGTCATATATACTAGTACCTTGGTAGTCTAGCGCGCTGTGAGAGAGCATCAGGTATAACACATACAATTATTCTGAGAATCAAAGAGGGGTTGATCGTTGCAGTTGTTGGAGTGTTGGTCTACCATGCTGAAAGTTATGAGTTCAAATCCCACATGAGGCAGTCTTTTTTTGACAACTTTCCACTTTGTCCTTGGACAAACGGAACAACTCAGCCTTTATTATAGTAAAGAAGGTTATTATTCATTCGTACAGTATTTAACATACAAACCTTTTCAGAAGCATAGTTCCGTTGCTTGTAGCTGTCTTACATTTAAATTTGTCATTAACATGTAGGATGCATTGGAAAGACTCATAGCGTTTAAGGACGTTGGGGAGAAGACAGCGCTACACTACTGCGCTGAGAGGGGAAAACTAGATTTTTTATTGAAACTTCTTCACTTAGGGGCCTCCCCAGCAGCTGGAGATGAGGATGACAGGACCCCTCTACATCTTGCTGCCAAGTAAGTTGTGCACTTTACTAAAGCTAACTAGATAAGCCGCCATTTTTCACCTCTGAATGACCTTGCAACGAATAAAGTATTTCAGTGCTCTGTTTCGTTTTGTGAGTATCCTTACTATCATGTTAATGGTTCACTTTTCTCATTCACTCGTTAATTGTTTGCTGAAGGCTGTGAAATAATAAGTGGAACTGCAGCAGTAGTTTTAATAACCTCTATTTGTTGCATCCTGCAATGTTCAAGTGCTTATTGCATGAGAGAAGGTGAGAGGTGTTTGCTCCAATGATAGGAAGGACCGATTATTAGTTTGCAAAAGACAGATGCTTCTCCAGCATGTCTGTTTAGAAAAAAATAGGCGAAATCGCTACAAACACATGAGTCTAGTGACTGTGGTCACATCGTGTTAATCACATAAAGCAACCAGTAATATTAACAACTCAACCGTCACTCCATGTTATACATTCTTTCAAACATGAGGTTTGATATCAACAGTTTGCCTATAATGATTAGGTTTACTAAAAAGATCCCTATTACACAAACATGTATTTTTACAGAAAGTGTTAGCAAAAATTAAAAAATCGGCGAACTTTGGCATAAAGTGAATGCAGATTTGTAGACAAAAACTAAATGATTTTTGCAGACTTGGAAAAATATTTTATTGATAAGTTAACTTTCAGTTGATGTAAAATTGCTGTTCGTTTACGGCTACAAATTTTGGCGCAATCGTTCCTATAAATGTTTTGGCTTTACTTTGCTCCTTCAACTGTCAAACCCAGCATTCAGATGCTTCTTCCCTCAAAATTGAGTGCATGCTTAGAAAAGCATACAAAACTATTTTGCAATGTTTGCATGCCAATGAACCAGAGTAATAGCAGCATCCTTAAAAGGCTGGCACAAAGGCTACGATGAAAGAGTCATCAGCAGACAACTATGGCCATAGTAACACACCGACATGTATTCCTTATTCCGCATACTCTTGCTCGCTAAAACACCCAGAATTCTCAGGCATCCCATATCTCTATAGTGATAAACAATTTCCTATGACATCATGTTAATGTGAATTGTCTGATGGGAACGTTATCTTGTGTATACTATATCAGTGTAAGAGCAAGGAGGGGGTAGCTTTATTTTGTATACACTATATCAGTGTAAGAACAAAGAGGGGGTAGCTTTAGCCTGTGTACACTATATCAGCAAAACAATTTTCTGTAAAACAATTATGTTTGTAGGAATGGCTACCCAAAATGCATCACAGCTCTGTTTCGCCACAGCAAATCAGAGATCAATGACGATGATGCTGAAGGGTGTACTCCAATGCTACTCGCTTGTTTGAATGGCCACTACGCTAGTGTCAAAGCCCTTCTAAAGTAAACCACACCATGATGTACTCCTTCTTTGGTTATTTATTACATTCTTGCATCTGAACTAAATTTGTACTAAATATATATATATATTATATACAAATATATATACATTATATACAAATATATATATTATACACAAGTATGTGCATATATATTTGTGTTCATCCATAATGTTTATCTGTTTCATGAGTAGGCATGGAGGGGACGTGTCAGCAAGAGGCCGTGATGAGTATAGTCACACTGCACTGACAGCCGCTGCCTGTAATGGTCATCTAGAAATAATAGACCTATTGCTAGAGCATGTTGATGATACAGAAGTGTGTACCAAATATCAGGTATCAGCTGTAACTAAAGTATAGAGATGACTCGGTGAATGCCCGGCATTGTACGAGTGATCAAATAAGTTTTTGCATAAAAAATTTATTTTTGATCGGCTAAGTTGCTTTACCCAATGAATTTGAGTAACTTAGGCTAGTCTAAATCTCTACTATAATAAGAGCCCTTATTATGGTAAAGATTTGTAGTTTGATAAAGTATTATAGTGGCTAATACGTAAGCCACCGTTAGAAAAAAATTGCATCAGGATCTCTCACGCAATCATGATCTTCAAGCGTATTCGCTGAAGCATGATACATGCTATTTTAACCAATTGGCATTAAGGATTGGAAAATTTTAATAAGTATGACTACAATTATTCCATTGTATAGCAATGTAGCCATATAGCCTAGTGAATAGACTCATTTGTCTGCAGATCTGGAGGTTCCAAGTTCAAATTCAGTGCGCAGCAGATTTTTCATTTCTATAACTTTATCGCTTTAACTGGACACACAAACGACAGACAAACACTGAAATTTATGTATATACATGTAGATAGTGAGATATTTTTCGAATATTAGGTACTAACAGTAACTAAAGTATAGAAATGATGATGAGGTGTCTACCAAATATCAGGTACTCATTGTAACTAGAATATGGAGATGATATTGAGGAATCTGCCAAATATCAGTTCATCGGATGAACCATTCAATTTATGATAGAATCCTATAGAAGTGATGACTGGCATGGTAATTGATGTTATGCTCTTTGTGTCGGATTGTTTTCATTTGATAATCAGAGAAAAATAGTTTATCATATTGCATTATTTTATGTAGTTAGTGATTTTACCATCCTATTGTGTTAGTTTTTGAATGATTCTGCTGAGTTAGTTATCGTATCGTCCTATTGTGTTATATTATTTCATTTTTATACTTAGCTAGTTATTGTACCTTTTTATTAATTAGCTATTTTATCAACTTACTGAGGTAATGATTTTACTATCCTATTGTGTTAGTTGATGCATGATTTTACTGGGTTAGTTATTGCATCATTTTACTGAGTTAGTTATTGCATCATCTTACTGAGTTAGTTATTGTATGATCTTCCTAAGTTAGTTATTGTATCATATTACCGAATTAGTTATTGTATGATATTACCGTGGTAGGTATTGTATCATCTTACTGGGGTAGTTAATGTATCATCTTTATGAGTTAGTTATTGTATCATATTACCGAGGTAGTTATTGTATCATCTTACTGTGTTAGTTATTGTATCATCTTACTGTGTTAGTCATTGTATCATTTTTCTGAGTTAGTCATTGTATCATCTTTCTGAGTTAGTCATTGTATCATCTTTCTGAGTTAGTCATTGTATCATCTTTCTGAGTTAGTCATTGTATCATATTACTGGGGTAGGTATTGTATCATCTTACTGGGGTAGTTAATGTATCATCTTTCCGAGTTAGTTATTGCATCATCTTGCTGAGTTACTTATTGTATCATATTACTGAGGTAGTTATTTTATCACCTTACTGAGATAGTTATTGTATCATCTTACTGTGTTAGTTATTGTATCATCTTACTGTGTTAGTCATTGTATCATCTTTCTGA